>NC_046371.1:10207162-10222162 GCF_011125445.2 Fundulus heteroclitus | reverse complement strand
CAAGATGCCAATGCATGGATGAGAACCTCTGCATTTTCAAAACATAAAACTTGTCTGATTTTGGTAAGAGAAATTTTACGACAAGTAGTGAAATTTTAAAAGCCAATGACCATTAAATCCACGGTTATGTTTCAGAGATTGAACAAATACAAATATTTCTTAAAATATTCCTTAAAATTCTAAAATGAAACTTAATGCTGCATTTTTTTTAAATTAAAGAGATGTTATGAACTTGGAGGAAAACGTGTCTTTAAAAAAAGTAAAAGTCATGAATGTTGTTTATTAAAAAAAAGGAGTACTATGTCTGTTAGAAAGGTAAACATATGGATGCTCAGAAATTAAAGCAAATCATGTTCATATTTAAAAAAAAAATTAAACAAAAGAACAAGCCTGAAAACAAACATGAATGTGGGGTTTCATTAACCTGCTCTGGGAGACGCAGTATATTCTATTTCAGTTTTTATTTCAGTATTTCAGTGTTCTAGAATATCATTAAAAGGTTCATTTTATTTCAGTATTCCAGTTCCAATAGTAAAACACGTATATGACATAGATTCCTTACATACAGAATGGTATATTTCAAGGATCTATTTCTGCTAAGTGGAACAGTTATGGCTTATAATTCTGTTGCTCAGAAAATTATTATATTACATAGGACCAATAAAAATTAATTTCTACAACAGAAATATTGTGTTATGGCCAGCACAATAATGCTGAAGACTACTGACATGACACTAGTCCAACAGAAACTCACTAACTCAATCTACAAGGAGGGCGAGCCAAAAAAGGCCATGGCTAAAGAAGATGGCTGTTATCAAACATATAAACGAAAAGTTGAGAGGAAGAAAAACGTGTGTTAGAAAACGGTACACTGGCAAAAGGATACTCAAGGTCTGACAGTCTGGAGGAAGAGTGAAAAGGCACAGATTTGAAGATGTCAAGGTCCAGAGAGAAGTTTTGTGACAAAGGAGCAGTATCAGCTGATAGGGAGAAAAAGGATAAGAGAAACCAGACCCAGCAAGGTAGGCCAATATTAAAACTACCTGCAGCACATACTGCATGCACCTGCCATACAGTATACATGAGCGCACCTTTTGGCAGGACAACATTTCCATATTTAAAATAATTGTTTTCATTGCTCACATCTGCTATTCTAATTTTCTTTGGGGTTCTCATTAGCTATGAGCAACGATCCTTAAGGTTAACAGGACTTAAAGATAAAAGAAAATATATGATTTTCTCTTTTTACTGAAACAATTAGTTTCTTTAAGATGCGCACCAGTAAATTACAGTAATATTCAATAAATTGGAAGATGTATTCCAGTAAGACTAGTTTATCTTGTTAAAAGCATCTGTTTTTTTATTGGTCTGATCTTAAATGTCGTATTTTCATAGGGGAAAGTGGAAAACCATTGTTAAACAACAGAATTGTTCTTGGTCTCCCCCCGGTTCTTTTATCTGATAATGTGGTATTTCTATTGTAGACTTCTGTAATTATAAAAAGACTCTTAAACCCTTAACTATATTTAATCTAAAGGGCAGAAGGATGTTTACAGTTTCAGTACTGGGTTCTCACCATCATAAATAATTGAAATAAAGCCTAGTCTGTATATATTTTTTGACTTGAGTGGCTTTTCACTTGAGTGGCTTTCCAAAAATGTTCTAATTCTTTGAATATGAATGTATTTTATTAATGTATATCAAAGTTTTTATATGTTATATTTTTTTCTCTAAGGCTGACATACACGCAGACATACTGCAAGGCTCATGATGGTGTAGCGAGACGAGGTATTCTTCAATTATTATAATACATTATCGATAAAATATTAAAGGCATAAGTAGTATATTTATTTCTCTCTTCGTCTGATTTTATTTCAGTCGGGTGAAGGTCACTGTACTTCCTCCCGACAACAAACAGGCCTCTCTTCGCGATGGCATGTCTTTAAAAAAAAAAAAAAAAAAAAAGAAGAAGCTCTACCGACGTCACGCAGGCGGCGCGGGCTGCGTGCGCGCTCGCGACGTACGCCGTCTCCGGTCTGACGTCACCTTCTGATTAGCCGAAATCCCTGATAACGCGGCGCGCGCTCCCGCTCGGCTCTGAATGGGGGCTCAGTCCAGCCGGTGACAGCTCGTCCAGTCCGTCTAATCCACGGCTCGCTCCTCCAGTCCGGTCCGCCCGCTCACCGACACGCCGGCAGTCCACGGGCCCCCCGCTCCTCCGGTTCTACTCAGTTATTCAGGTAGTATGGCAGCGCACAGACCCCGGCTGGAGGTTAAGGGTGTTCTGACTCTTCTCCCCCTTTTTATTTATTTTTTTAATTTTTTTTCCAGACCCCACAAGTTAAGTGTTTGTCCCTGACGGGCGGAGCTGTCTCTCTCTCTCTCTCTCTCTCTCTCTGTGTCCAGGAATGAGAAATGATGGCCGGCTCTGCAGCAGAGGAGAAAACCTTCCGACGGTTCCTGGAGCTCTTTGTCCGGGAGATGAGGATGCCTCTGCAGGAGAGCGACCCGGTGCCGATGCGCCCCTTGTCGGACCTGGTGTCTGAGGACGAAGTGGAGGGGGAGTGCCTGGACCTGTGTCTCCAGCACCTCTACAAATAGTTAAGTGTGCACTTTCTGTCCTGGCATGCTGACGGTTCCGTGTTTTCATACGGCTGGCTGTATTTTTTTTTTAAATGTATTTATTTATTTTGGAAATTG
Organism: Fundulus heteroclitus; assembly: GCF_011125445.2. Taxonomy (NCBI): domain Eukaryota; kingdom Metazoa; phylum Chordata; class Actinopteri; order Cyprinodontiformes; family Fundulidae; genus Fundulus; species Fundulus heteroclitus. The sequence continues at coordinate 10,219,462 of NC_046371.1, read as the reverse complement.
GGTTTATTCTAGTAAAGGTGCGCGAACCCGACTTGGGGATGTCCCCCCGCTGGCTCCTTCACGGGATCCATGGGTGTGTCCATCTGCCAAGTTCAGACAAGTGTCTCTGCAGACAGATCGAGCCAAAAGCAGAAGTTAATACTCGCCTCTCCCTCTAATGTCTCCTCGGTGCGCCGTAGCGCGTCGGTTTGTTCGCTCTCATGTTTTTTTTTTTTTTTTTGCGCCTGTTTTTTTTTTTTTTTTTTCCTGTTTGTTTGTTTCGTGCCTCAAAAAGACAGACGGCAGCGCCGTGGAAGCTGGAGGTCTACAAAAGGTGAACCCCTGCTTTTTGCGTAACAGCACCGCGTCATTATGGTGTAGGAGAAGGAGGAGGGAGGAGGAAGGGGGGGGGGGGGGGGGGCATCGCCATCACCGCTGAGCGCATCTTCATGCTGGCTAAAAATAACCTCACCCGGTTATTATATTAGAGTCGATCGTTGCACTAAAATCCAGCCTTAATGGGAGTAAGAAATGGAAACAGCTGCGGTGTTCTGCTGGACAAAGCCCTCTCCTTCAGGGGGGGAACTCCAGGTGTCATAAACGACAACAACAACAACAAAAAAAGGACATTCCTCTATTAAACCCAGATGCCCCCCCCCTTCATCCTTTAAATTGACAGCTGCCTCAGATGTGCACAGACTTGGCTGAAACGGTGAAACTGAGAGAGCGCTTTGCCCACAGCGCTTCTGCCTGGCCTGGTTTTGAATCCAAAATAGGTGCAGAAACTGTGCTGGGAAGAGCGAGCCGGATGGACTCATCTAGGGCACAAAGTGACAAGGAGGACTGCTGCCTGCATGAATGTCCAAAGAAAATTCTTTTTTTTATAATTTTTTTTTTTACCCACCCGGCAGCTGGATGGCTCGGTCTATAATCAAAATAATTCATATCGGTTTCACTTTGCCACCTTTTGCCACGTTACAGCCGCAAACTTGAATGTATTTTAAATGGGGTTTTAATATGGAGATTTTTGCCGGGTTTTTAAAACCGTTCAGAAATAATTGGTCTGAAAAGTGTTTGTGTTCTGCCTGTCTGAGTTGATATTTTTGCAGAAAAACCTCTACATTCTTCTTTGCCCAAAACTTTAAATTCTGCTACATGGGACAAATAACATCATTTTTTTTAAATCTGGCCACAGATTCTCTGTTGGATGTTTGTGTGGACTTTGACTGGACCATTCTAACATTAATATGGTTTAAGCCATTCCTTTAGAGCTCTGGCTGTAAGTTTAGGGCCGCTCTCGAGTCTTTTGGAGCCTCTAACAGATATATTTTTATTCCAAGACTGTCCCGTACTCTTTGTCCCAGACGAACAGAAACATCCCAGCAGCATGACGCTCCCACCACCTTGTTTCATTGTTTGGATGGAGTTCAGCTTTATATGCGATGTTAATATTCAGCCATAATGTTCAATCTTAGTCTCATCCGACTGGAGCTTCGTCTTCCATATGTGTCCCTTAAATTGCTTGTTGCAGTCTGCCATGATGACTTCATGCGTCTTTAAACGATGGCTTTCATCTTCCCATTCTTCCATTAAGGTCAGATTTGTGCTTTTGCAGAAGTAATGGATGTCCTGTCAACAGTTTCCTCCACCTGAGCTGTGGATCTCTGCAGCTCCTTGTCTGATTAACGAGCTCCCTGTCGGTTTAGGTCAGGGGTCTGCAACCTGTGGCTTTTTAGGCTCTCCACAACAGCTCTTAAAAACTTTGAGGACAAATTTTTTTATAAAAAAACAACAAAAGTTTTTAACAAATGCAGACTTCAGCAGTTTCTTCATGGATTAATAAAAAAAAATGACACTAAAAGTACCAATTTAAAAAAAAAAAGGTCTATGTTCATCAGCTTAGAAATAATTTGCCTTTTTACATTTTCCACTAACATCAACATCTCATGAAATATATTCATAACTCCTTTTGCAAAAGGGTTATGTTTTTCATTATTTTAAAACCTACAAATAGAAATAAAATGGTGGTTCTTTAAAATTGTCAACAGTATATGTGTAAAAAAAATTGCCTTTTTTCAAAAGGTTATGTAACATTAACTCAAAAACATGAAGCAGGGCAGTCGTCCACTTTATGTTAACGTTTTATTTCCAGTTAATATAATTTTTTTAGGGTTAAGAGAGCTAAGAACTATACTTTTTTCACTCCCCAATACAATATATCAGAGTTTGGGGTTGTAACATGACGAATGTGTAAATGGTTCCATCTGTAGGAATACTGGAGCTGCTGGAGTTGCCACATTCGGATCAATACTAACCCTCTGGAGATTCACACCGTCTCCTTCACGGTGTCTACGTTTGATTGGCTGGAGGATATGAGGTCACTGAGCATTGAACCTTCAACATCTTGCTACGCCTGACACACACGAGCGCTGTAGTTCTTTGAAATATTAAAAGACGAGGCGCCCACATGTTGTTAGCAGGTACATTTAGGCTTAAAGGAGCTGCTCTTTTTTTTTCTTTTTTTTTTTCTTTTGGCATTCTCTCAAAGATTTCGTGGCTGATCCTGCAGCGCGGAGACGGAGGCGAGACGTGGTCAGCTTGGCTCGCAGGCTGCATCTTGTCTAATGAGCGAGGACAATAAAAACAAAACGCAGAACTCCGTCTCGGTGAATTTACAGGAAGACAAACTGGTTCTCGTTCTGTAGTTTCGGAGTGTCGTTGGGATTGTTTTTATGGCTGTTTTAAAACCAAAGCTGTGGATGCTTTTTTTGTTGTTGTTGTTTTATTTCCTGTGAAAGTGCTGGCACAAAAAAACTTATTGATTTGGAGAAGCTGTTTGTTTAATAAAATAGTTTGCTACCCAAAGAAAGGTAGAGTCAAGGCTGTACGGCATTAAGGACTTCAATTCTCAAGTTACATCTACGATAATTTATTTATTGGGTTCTTGCGTTGCCCTTCTATATAAGTGACAGTGCATTTTATATTTATTAGTGAGCAAAAGTCTCAAACAACTAATCATTTCTCTTAATTTTGATCCCAGTGAGCGACAACATTTATTTTGTGCATCATTTCTCTGACTGCTATGAGCTTGAAAACAAGACATCAGTAGTCCCACAATAAATGGATCATACCTCTTTTCATCGTCACTCTACACACAAAACTAATATTCAACTGTGTGTCCTTCCAAAACTTCTGTATCAATAATTAATTAGCTATTTCATATAGCGGCAAACTCTCAATCTCAACCAGCTGCTGCAGTAAAATCCTGCTAATGCTTCAGTAATGCAGCCGAAACTAAACCCACTTAGTATTTATTATCAGCAGTTTGACAAGGTTATTATGCATTTTGCTGATGATGCTCGGCTATTTGTTTAGAAAACCTTTATAAAGGAAAGTTTAAAATCTTTGTTTAAATGTTAAAATAAAGATTCACACCAAAATCTGGAAGGAAACCTGGTCTTACTTCAGGGAGGCGACTATAATCACAGCTTTTTCAGTTTATTTATGTTATCTTAAGTCAGGTTGTGATGGGGTAAATGTTCATAACAGCCCTTTAGATCAAGCTTTAGACCTGAGTGATTGCTGTAAGTGTTGCTGCAACCTTTCTTACCAGGTTTGACTGAGAACTACTCTTAAAAAAAGCCATTAAAACGGAGTCTGTCAAGCTTATTCTGTAAAACCTCCAATACTCTAACCTGCCAAAATAGCTGCAGCTTAATGAGTCATCTTAGCGCGTTAAATATTCCTGTTTCCCTCTTTTTTGCAGCACTCTGTCCTTGAACACTTGTTAGAGTCGATGAGTCACTCTCTGGTTTATTATAGGAAAACCCAAGAAGGCCGGTAAAGGTCAGAAAATACACTTAGCTTTTGACCTTTACGTTGAAAAGACAGATTGTTATAAAATGTACATTACTACGCAACTCTTTGCTTAAAAAGGATTCACCCAAATCATTGTAAGCTCTCCTCTGAAAGGAAAATATTATAAAAATGAGGATTTGTTTCAGTAACCGAGTAACGGACACCTAAAGCTGGATATGTAGAGAAAGCTGTTAATTTATTAGTGTGTACATATATATATATATATATATATATATATATATATATATATATATATATATATATATATATATATATATATATATATATATATATAATCCAAACAAACACAAACCATTTTCTGCAATATTACTTAAGATCACATTATTGAGGGCCTCCTAACGTTGATACTAATTTTAACAAAAGGGAAAATAGCCTTTAACCTCAGTGGGGTTTAGTTTGCTTATGGAAAAGGTTAACACGATCTGGAACCAAATAAGTTCCTTGTTTTCCCCTTTGGTTTCAATGATTTGCATTTTTTTAAACCAATAAATATATAAAATGCAGGTGAATAAAACGGCGATGCCGCAGCTACAACCATAACCCAACCATTCTGTACTTATAGGGTCTATGTAGGTAAAAGAGCAAAGTTTCCCTGTTGCTGTTTAGCATGTATTGGCTTTTAAATTGATTTGTGTTACCTTAGGTTAATCATATTTTAGCTTATATTACACATCCAATTCTTATGTGACCAAAAGGTTAAAAAAAAGCAGTTTTACACAGGTACTTTTTATTGTATCCTTCAAATCATGTTTTTTTTTTTTTAACCTAACAAATGTTTTAAATTTGAAGTCTCTGATTCCATCACCTGCAGACCTGCTGTGGCTTAGCTTAGCTTATGTTGTCTTAAAGGCATACTATGCAACATTTTTCAGTTAATTAATGGGTTCCATACCGTTTTGGATGATTAAATGAGTCATTTCAGGTCGAACTAAGGTTTTCTCGGCCGCCCTGGTGGTCTGTGGGGGAAATACCGCACTTGCAATCGCAGGAACCCTCGGCCCGCACTCACAGGCTCAGAAGTCTCGTGCATCGCGAGAGTCGGTCTTGCTTTACGGCGAGAACTCCATGTGTTTTTGCCCTGCCATTCACTATATGCACGCGCTAAAGCAACAACAAAGAACCGCGTGTTAACGTTAAATAAACATGCAAGCATATCGAGTTTTTTTTTAAAATTATTATTATTATTATTTTTTAATTTTTTAAATTGTAATTTTTTTATTAATGTTGGCCAGGCGGTAGCGTGAGTTTGGCGAGGCGGCCGCCGCGGCCGCCTCGCCAAGATAGCGCTGCGGGAAACCCTGATGTTCATACTTTCACTGTGTTAGTCATTGTTTGTACTGCCGTTTTTTCGACTTTTGTTGCGTTCGCCTGTCTGCTAAGCTCAAAACAACCGCGCCTGGCTTGACGGAGAAACCAGAACAGCTGAGCATCTTTACCACAGTGCACTTTTACTTTTGCCCTCTGGGGGGAGCCTCGCCGGAAAATCAACCCCGGTTGCATAGTATACCTTTAACTTATTTAAACACTTTATTTATGTTACACAACCAGCCAATAAACAGTGGGGACACATCGGGTCCTGTGATGCAGTGGTTTCCAGCTCAGGTCCTCCTGTCCTGTATGTTTTAGATGCGTTTCTCTGGTCCAGATCTCCTGATTGCATGACCTCCTCTGCAGCCACCAGGTGCGCCAGCAGCCTCTTGATCATCCGTTCATTAACGTCAGGTGTGAGGCAGCAAGGAGACGCCTAAAACATGCAGGACAGGGGTCCCTGAGGACCAGTGCTGGAAACCACCGCTGTGATGGGCTGGCAACCTGTACAGGAAGTACGCTGCAGATATGGGTGGAACATGTTGGGTCTGCAGCCCCTAAGACTTAAAGAAAAGGAACCCATTGCAGTTTCAATCTATCAAACCTTCATCTATTTTCCCTAACCTAATTTCTCAATTTTAATCTAAACGTCTGGATCAGTCCCGTCTTCCAGCGCGGTTTAGTGCCGCCTGCTTGTTTAGTCTTCGAAGCAGACGGCTGCAGTATTTGTTTGGGCTCGGTTCGAGGGAAGGCGGATCATATATCAGGTCTCATTCAGGGCCGATAAACCATCTAATGTATCACTTAAGCTGCCATTAACATCGGCTGGAGCCACTCAAAGCTGTGCTCTGAGTGCATTTGAACTTGCAGGGAAAATTGCAGACGTGAGAAGGTGTCCTTTGCATGGTTCTTCCACACTTCTTTACAAGCATGCGCAGCAGTTGTCACAGTAACAACCCAGACTTTTGTAATAATGACCGGCCTGAATGCAGCGGCGGCGGCGGTGGCAGCAGAAGGCTGTACATGTTTCAGTCAAGCAGAAAGGTGTAGGTGGATTTTGATAATAGTGCTTCAGACAATAAAAGAGCAGATCAGCACCAGCTTCAATAGAAGTCACGCTGGGGGTTTTCAGCTGCTTATTTACTTAAGACTGGAGAAACCTTTTTGTGATGGCTTTGACTATTTCCTAATGTTATAATTTAATGAAGAGGTACAGTCCTTGAATAAACATGTATCGGCAGGGTATGTTTACAGCTTTTGGCGTGTTTGCAAAAGAAGTTAGCTATTTTTCTACATGAAAACCTGTTTTCTGTTAAATCTGCCTTCAGTTTTAACGTGCTAAGTGCCTCGAGGTCAAAATAACATCAGATGCTGATCGCTGTCACGGTTTAAGGCGCAGCGGAGAAATCCAGCTTATAGGGAATATTGTCGTAAAGCAATAGCTGACAGAGACAATGAGTGATCTTTTCATAAACGATAATTGGTTTAAGCATGTTTTTTTTAAAGTAAATGCACCTTAAAGAAGACACTTTTGGTTGTGGTCTATATAAAGTGGAACTGCAATGCTTTGGTCTGAAATTTTTGTTAATTTACCCTCACGTTCCCCTTTTTAGCTCTATTCTGAGAGAAAGTGGTTTTAGCGCCGTCTCTTTAAATCTAAAGGAGGAACTTCACAACCCGCCCCCTCCAGGTCACAGAGCGATCCACTTCAACCCCGTTCGGCCATTTTTGTAGGATGCTGCGTAGGGCTGGGCAATATATTGAGATTTAAAAAATATCAAGATTTTTTTACTAAATAAGATGAGACTATAATGTTTATATTGAGATGGTCTATGTTGCATTAGCATTACACTTATATATTCCAGTAGTTTGTTTTATGCTGTTTCTCATATTTATCTACAACTGAGACATTTGAAATGCATTTTTTTATTCAAAGATGCCTTTTTATAATTACTTTATGAAAAGAAAAAAAACATATCAAGATAAATATTGAATATCGGCATTCAGCCTAAAAATACTGTTTTTGGTCCATATCACCCAGCCTTAATGCTGGGGGACGGTTTAATGAACAACCGAAGACTTGTAGCTTTGGCATCCTTCAGCTTGGACTATAAAATCGCTCGTGGAAATAAAAATGGCAGATTCGTGAGACTGGTAAGCTGGAAGTCCATGACCCTGTTTAGATGCTATGCAGCAAAAACTGTGATGTAATTGTTAAAAAACGTAATAGAAAACAGAGAGAAAGTGAAAAATATGACCCAACAAGAATGTAAATATATCTACACAGAACCGGGAAAGACTAAATAAAATTTTCTGCACTCATAGAGACTCCAAGTACACAACAAAAATTATTTAGGGGTTAAAAATGTGGGTTTTGCATGATATGTCCCCTTTAAGGCTGCTTTTACATCGTTTCCCATCTCGCCTGCTGGCAAATTAGAAATAATGAAACATCAAGTTCTGCTGAACTTGTAAATGGTGCATATGCCTGGTCAAACTCTCAGTTTTCCGATTAATCGCAACATTAAACAGGCTTAAATCAGAGGCAACCTGATTAAATAGTGCATATATATTGGGATCAAGTATGTGGACTTCAGTTTTCTGCTGCGTTAGGGTTACTTTAGCTGTGATCTGGTGATCAGATTGCGTAATAGAGCTGAATGTGTTGTAAATCTCATCACTTTTGATCTTTTTAAACCTAAGGGAACAATTTGTACTTTGGGATTTCTCAGCTGTTTGAGTGAAAACCTGCAGCCAGGTGTGCTGAACGCGATTTTATGAGAACTTTTGCTGCACTTTTAGAAGCAGCCTGATGGTATGTGTGTGTGTTTATATTTGTGTGGTGGTCGGCATCCTGTCTACTGTAGCTGTGCTGAGAGTGTAATGATAGTCGGAGGCAGCAGCTCTGGTGATTCATCCCAGTGTGTCATTAGTTTGTCTCTGGGTTGAACATCTAATAATAGACTTGTGCGAGAAGAGAGAGATCCCCCCCCCCCCACCACCACCACCACCACCACCCCCCACCGTGTTGAAGCCAATGGTTTGTTAGGAGTCTGGAGGTGTGGACGCAGCTTATGTCGGTATGTGGTTCATCCATTTCCCCTCTGGAGCAAACATCTGCTTGTGTGTGCACAATTTAGTGCTGGTGTGGGGTTAATATACTGAGACCACCAGAACCCCTAAATGTTTTCCTCTAAGGCTAGCAACAAGTCCCATTAATTAGACTTCAATTAAGACATGTAGTTACTGCCACCCCCAGAGTACTGAGAAGTAAATGGAAAAAAAACTGAAAATAACACCACTAATTAGTCAAAATACAAATATACTGTAGAATTAGTTTTGTTTGTTTTAGGCTAAATCCAGATGCCTCTTCTGGGGGTGGATGATATCAGCTTAAAATGTTATTGTTGTATATATATAGTGGCAATAAAAGCGATGATAGAAGCAAACATTTTTAGCAGTGATTGCATAACCCTGCTAACCTGATTCTCGCCAGATGGATTTCGTTCCGCGGAGCTCCAAATATCCATCAGGGATCGCTCCATTGGAGATGTGTTTTCAGAAGGAGGGGCTTTCTCAAAAATCCTTGCATATGATTGGATAAACCACTTGTCCGCCATCTTTACTGACGTGCCACTTCGACCACTCACGAACGACGCAGGGGAAAAAATACACACAACAGCCGCCATCTTGGATATAGCATGATGTCATCTGTGCATGGAAAATCTGCCAATATGAAAGGCTACTTTACGCACAGGGATAACACTGATGAAATAGCTGCATCAATGTTACCGCTTGATTCTTCGCTGCGAGCCGCCATTGTTGTCTGTCGCTTCTCTGATGCGCCACATCTACGAAAATCCAGCCCCGGCAATCCTGATTGGCTCGTCCATTTTATGTGGTGTTGAAATTTCTCCCAATGGCAGCGAATCCAGATGGATGTGTGGAGCTCGGTGGAACTACATCCGTCTAGCGAGAGTCAGGTTATAACCCTGCAGCCAAAACCACTCAAACACAAATACTGCCCTTAAAAAAAAAAACACCCATTTTCAAATAGGTTTCTTCTGGACACCATATACATTAAGAAAAGTTTGATTCTTATCAGCAAACTGCGCACGGTGGCTGTATTCAATCATATTTATGAATTTGTTGATTTTTATTGATGTTTTAATGCAACAGCGAAAATATAAAGAAGTAAAGATCACAGCATACAGACAGTTTTTGGGGTTTTCAGGCAGCGTTAATAGTGAATTTATCTCTTTTACGATCAAATTTTGATCATGTTAAGAATTTTTCTTTTTATGATTACAATATGATAAATGCCCATCCCTAGTCTGTTCATTTAATACAATTGGATCTTTATGTGGCAATCACAAAACGGTAATAAACAAATCAGGCTTGCCTCAGGGGGCAAGTCATTGCTATTCAAAGGCTTGCCCTTGTTTGTTCTTCTCCTAAATATTCTGGCCTTTGGGCAAATTATGCTAATGATCCGCCATGTAAATGATGCTAAACATCAATCTTGGTCAAACCGTTTTCACTTCTAACGTTACATTCTGTTTCAATTCTGTTGAGTTTATTCATATAGCTTCAATTGACAACAAATGTTATCGGCGGATAATAGCTGCTAATTATAAACAATCCAATTCAGTTGTTTCCGTTCAAATCCAACACTGCAAAAATGGAACTAGAAATGAGTAACATTTTCTTAAAATAAGTGTATTTGTCGTTGATTTGAGCAAGTAAATAAGATGATTTGCCAATGGAATAAGATTTTTGCTCTTAAAATAAGAACAATTCATCTCCATCATCTTATTTCAAGTGCAGGATGTCTAATTATCTTATTTTAGGGGTCAAAATACTCATTCCATTGGCAAATAATCTTATTTACCTGCTCAAATCAAGGACAAATACACTAACTTTAAGAACGTTTTACTTATTTCTAGATCTGTTTTTGCAGTGAACTGATTCCTGTACAATCTGGCAATTGTGGCTTCCAGGTGATTACACCTGAAAAGGAAACGTCGCCTCACAATCACAAAGTTGTCGGTTTGATTCCAGTTTCTTCCTTCACCACATGTCGACGTGGGAAAGGCACTTGACCCAAAGTCGGGCACCAATGTGAGTAAGATGGGATGTTTGTGGCTCTAGTAGTGCAAACTGCTTTGACTCGTCACTATGGCTAGAAAAGGCGTTATAAATTGAGTAATTCAGTTTATTATAATATGCCAGTTTGTAAGAAGTTGTCAACAGGAAGAGACCAAGTTGTGTAAAGTAATTTATTTTGCAGCAATCCTTTTTCCTGATCAAGCATCTAGTGACAGTGAAAAGGACCGATTCCCTTTTAACAGGAAAAAAAACAACAACTTCTGAAGAAATTATTTGGAAATAATTATAGCCAAACAAAGAAACCAAAAAGACCTAAATACAGGAGTGAAAAAATAACAGTAGCACTGAGCCAGGTCTACTTTCTATATGGAAGGAAAAAAATATACCACAATACTGGCAGCAATACCTCCACCAATGACTTACTTCAGGAAAAAACACAAAACATTGAGCCAGGCATACTTTCTATTGGAGATAAAAACAAGAAGAGATTTATAAGTTAATGACTTGATGCAGGAATAGGAGACATCTTAACACGGGTCAGAGTACTTTCTGTGGAAAGTAAAAGTGTTAAGGTGTAAATTTAAACTGACTTATACAGGAAGTAAAATCAAAGAAAATTTATGTGAGAGGGATCAAATGTTTTCTGTTTCAGAGTAAATTCTACTCAAACAAATTTACTGTGTAGGATCAATTTATCCCTTTAATAATAAAGCCAAAAGTTTGAGGTAAATTATTTAAGCGTGCAACTTGCCGGTGTCACTAATGGAGTTTTCAGACCGCATGAATGTTTTACGAGTTGTCTGAAATATCTTTTAAGCAGTGGAGAAATTCCCTTTCTCTTTTGTTTATCATCTTCCTCTTCTTGTCTTGTTGACAAGAGCCTCATTTAGTTTTTATGCCTCCTACCTCATGGCGGACCCTTTCTGTCAAAAACGTGAAGCCCAGTCTCTCACAGCGGCTGCTTTAGATTATGTAAGTGTACTGGGGCTTATTAAACAAGTCAACTGCATCACCAGCATTACCCTGTTACAAGACACTCCTGAGAATATTTATTAGACTTCGCCATTATAAGTGGGTGTCCCTAACATTAGTTTGAAGAAAATGAGACAGAAGAATGAACCGCACTGCAAAAACGGATCTAAAAATAGGTAAAATGTTCTTAAAGTTAGTGTTTTAATCCTTTATTTGAGCAGGTAAATAAGATTGTCTACCAATGAATTGAGTATTTTGACCCCTAAAATAAGATAATTAGACATCCTGCACTTGGAATAAGATGATGGAGATGAATTGTTCCTATTTTAAGTGCAAAAATCTTATTCCATTGGCAAATCATCTTATTTACCTGCTCAAATCAAGGACAAATACACTAATTTTAAAGAATATTTTACTTATTTCTAGTTTCGTTTTGGCAGTGCGTCAGCAAAATGTGCTTTACCCAAGCTGAAGAAATGAAAGTTTAAATTTTGAGTCATCAACCAAGCCGGGTGGCCGTTATGTCCTCTCACTGTTCCTATCTGTAGTGCTAACACAACCAGAAAAAACGCACTTAAAGTTTTAATGTCCTCCAGGGAGATCAGCCAGGACTATTGTCCCCAAAGATGGCCGACTTAAATACAACCTCTTCACTGCAAAAACAGAACTAAAAAAAAGTTAAATTTTCTTGAAATTAGTGTATTTGTCCTTGATTTGAGCAGGTAAATAACATTATCTGCCAATGGAAATAGTAATTTTACCCCTAAAATAAGGTAATTAGATATAATGCACTTGAAATAAGATGATGGTGATGAATTGTTCCTATTTTAAGTTCAAAAATCTTATTCCATTGGCAAATCATCTTATTTACCTGCTCAAATCAAGGACAAATACACTAATTTTAAAGAATATTTTACTTATTTCTAGTTTCGTTTTGGCAGTGCGTCAGCAAAATGTGCTTTACACAAGCTGAAGAAATGAAAGTTTACATTTTGAGTCATCAACCAAGCCGGGTGGCTGTTATGTCCTCTCACTGTTCCTATCTGTAGTGCT
>NC_046371.1:10082162-10202162 GCF_011125445.2 Fundulus heteroclitus | reverse complement strand
CAGCAAATAGCCTCAAAAATTAGAGCCCGTTGCATCTGAAAGAACAAAAGTGCAGAATGAAGACAGGCGAACCAGAAACCAGTAAAAACTCTGAAAACTGACGTATCTTATATTGGAATATCTTATTTCTTTGAGGGTTGATAGAGTGCAGTAGCAATAAAAAGGTGATTTTTTTCCAGTGTAAAATCATATATACGCCCTTAGATACAAATTTAACACACTTTGTATTTCTCTTGCCTTTTATTTCCTCTTTATATTTGCTTGAGTACAAACATTGCACTCAATCAATTATCTCCCCAAGTCAACCTCCGGGAACGGAAGAACGGACAAACCGGTTGTTCAGGTACCAGGATGGGGATTTTCCCGTCTCACATGAACCATCTCTTTTTATTTCAAGCAGCGTTAGAGGTTTTATCTCTGGTTTATAATTGTTCCCGATGTCTCAGTTGATTACTTCCTGAAATGTAATTAATTAACGATAGGGCTGAGAGAGATGGTTGCTCAGTTGGAGGAGGGTGTGTGGGATGATAGGCGAGCCTCGATCATGTCTGATGTGCTCGGCCATGTGTTATTTGTTTGTATGACGGTGATAGGGATGCAGCGCAGGGTTGTGGGGTGTTTGATTGAAGCAGAGAAGCAACGTAATTTTTTTCTCACGATGAAAGGGTAATAAAGTATGCATATCATTCCAAAAAAAGTAAAAAACAAAGCAACTGGACTTGTTTTCCGTAGTTGAAGACGTTTTGCTTCCTCTCCAGGAAGCTTTCTCAATTCAAAAAGTCTGGAGTAATGTGGAGTACCAAGCTAGCTTACTCCAGACTTTGTTTTTTTATTTTTTTTGGAATGACCATCACCTGGATGACTGAGAATCTTCACCAGCATATGCATAATATCGATACATATCGGTTATCGACCCAAAACACTCATATCATTGCATCCTTGTGATCTGAAAAGTCTAGAGAGTAATTAAACTGATCCAAATTTCATATATATTTCAATTTCAATACATTTTAATGATGTAATCAGTTGTTCTGCTCATTTAAACATGACATGGACTTGGCCATTCTACATATCAAGCTTTGCTTCTGTGTTTTACTCTTCATTTTATTCTATTTAAGTAGATTTGTCTGTTATACTTTTCTTCTTCTTGATTGTGGAGGTTTTGTTTCAAAGTTGCATTTCCCTTTGAGTGTTAATAAAATAATTTCTGACTCTGAACTAAGCTGGTACTAATGTGTTAGTGTACTAGGAACAACTTATTTCTTGAAATTTAAAAAGAAGACCAGATATTACATCTGTGACGCTAAGTCCAAATGTCCCAGCTAAGCTAAATATTTTCTAGTTGCAAGTTTTTGTTTGGCAAAAAGAAACAGTCAGGAAACATTATTAAACCAATGCACCAATGTTACCAATGTTTTAGTTCCCCGCTAACAAATGCTCTCTCAAAAAATACAATAAATAGATATTGCAATGGTTTTTGCTTCACCAAAGTTGATACACTGCAAAAATAGACCTAAAAATAAGAATTTTTTTCTTGAAATTAAAGTATTTTTCCTTGATCTGAGCAGATAAATAGGACTATTTGCCAATGGAATAAGATTTTTTGCACTTAAAATAGGAACAACTCATCTCCATCACCTTATTTCAAGTGCAGTATTTCTAATTATCTTATTTTAGGGGTAAAAATACTCAATCCATTGGCAAATAATCTTATTTACCTGCGCAAATCAAGGGCAAATACATTAATTTCAAGAAAATTTTACTTATTTTTAGTTCTCTTTTTGCAGTGTAGTTTTCGGCTTCACCATTAAGGGTGTGAATGTGAGGGCGGGACGGGGAGGAAACTGGGCAACTGTTGGTTTCTTTCTTATTTTTTTTTAACTGGAGACCCAATACAAACACGGTAAATGGGAGATGAGAGAGACGAAAAGGATCTGTGACGTCGTCAGAAGACACTGCGGTTCCGAGAAGGGCGACCCTATAAGCTTTTCACTTAATAAAAGATGGCCATTAGCCTTCCAGCCATCAGGATGAAACTGCATTCATTATAGCGGCTCTTGAGCATATCTGGCAATTTGTTCCTCTCTCTGCTTTAATTAGAACATCAAAGGTCAGACTCTCAGCTTCTATAGGAAGGCAGAGCAATGTCACAGAGGAACGTATCGAGTGCATTACCATAGCAATGATCCGGAGCAGAGATGCAGTCCAGAGCTCAAAGTGGATCTGCAGGGACGATTCTCTCACTTCATAGCAGAAAAAAAAAAATCAGACCATCCAATAAAGTCCCACTTGCACCATCTAAGAATGAGTGACCTCCTTTGAAGCTGAACTAGTTTCAAGAACAACACATTTTAACCCGTCGAAGTCATTGTACACAGAATTAAACACGTCAGGCTCATCTATCATGGCCATGGAAGCTGGCTCACCCAGTAAAAAATAAGCAGCTGTCCTTAATTTTCTGAGCGGTAAAAGAACACCGACATGAACTCATGTCCTGAAAGCAAGTTGACGCAGAAGTCCTACTTTTCATGCTACCATCTGTCAGTTCGCTGGGTTTTCACTCTTTTAATCAGAGCAACATCCAGCCAGGAGATTTGCTCTCCCTTGAGATGTGCTTCCTCCGAGGCTTTGGGGGAAGTAACTCTGTGGCTTTCTAGAGCAGCTCGAAAAAACTGAATCAGTGTTGTGTGACTATGTATCTTTTTAAAGACAAGATAAGAACTTCCTTTATTGTCCCTTAATGGGGGGAATTTGGGCGTGACAGTGGCAAAGACGCAGACAGAGTTGCACACAATTTATAGTACTGACAAAACAAGCTAATCTAATATAAACTTAGTTCTAAAGCAACAGAGGATGAGCTTTTCAGAAAGGTCAAAAACAAAAGTAAAACCAGAATAAGTATTGCAGAATTATTGATAATATGGCGTACTCGGGTAAAAAAAAAAAAAAAAGATGAAATATTCAAGTTAAACAGTAGAGAAACAGTGGAAAAACACCAGCCTGTTTACTGAACGATATGAGATAATATGCATTACAGCACAGCAGCATCTCAGAGTAGCCCAGGCATGTACCTTAGTCTTGAGGAGACAGTGTAAAGGATACATGATCAGATGTACAATCAACAATTAGCATGTTGTAAACATCTATTGAGTGTGTTTTGAGAAGCAGAGGTTATAGAGTCTAACAGCAGACGGGAGGAACGACCTGCGGAAGCGCTCCTTTGAGCATCTGGGGTGCAGCAGTCTGTCACTAAATGAGCTCTCCAGCTCTGCAACAGCCCCATACATGGGATGGGAGACATCGTCCATCAGTGATGTGATTGTTCTTACAGTTCTTTTGTCTCCAACCACCTGCGAAAAGAACCCACGTTGAGTTTTACTGATGCACACGTGTAAAAAATCTGATTGCGAGGCTATCCTCAACATCCTCAGTCTGCACCAGGGCAGCTGTGGCTACTAACGTAGCTCACCACCGTCAGGGTGTGAATGTGTGAATGGCCATTTACCATCTTGGGCGTAGTTTACACCCATCCTCGTCCTCCGTCTGACTTCTAGCTTCCTTTCCTAACACTCTCTTGGCTTTGAACTGCAGTCTCTCTCTCTCTGCTTTTGAAATTAGTTTCAACGGTAATCCCTTAACCAGGGACTCTCACTGGGATTATGAAAGAGGGTTACTCCAGTTAAAGCTCTCCGCTGTCACTGTGAGGTTTTGATTTCCACACCAATTCTCACAATAGGTTCCTCCATTCTTACTGAAAATACTATGATACATGAGCGGATTTGTTAGGAGCAGCAAAGATTATAAAGCGTAACAGCTGCTGGGAGGAAGGATCTGCAGTTAAACTCCTTTGTACACCTTGGATGCTGCAGTCTGTCACTGAAGGAGCTCTACAGCTCTGCCACAGCTTCATGCATAGGGTTGGAGACATTGTCCAACAGGGATATTCTCTTTGCCTCTCTGTCTCCAACCACTTGCACTGGGTCCAGGGGTCATCCTGGGACAGAGTTACCCTTCCTGATCTAACCTCTTCCTGTCAGCTAGAGATCAGATGCTGCTCAAACAAAGGATGGCTGACACCACCACAGAGTCAAAGGTTTTTAGGAGGGCCGCTGGACTCCAAAAGACCTCGGTCTCATCAGCAGGTGGAGTCTGCTGTGGCCCTGCCTGTAAAGAGCAACCATGTTGTGACTCCAGTCCAGTTTATTATTTATCCTCCGTACTAGAGTCCACTGTCTTAATGTCCGTGGATGTTCCCACGGGAACGGCGAACAGACAATCATCAAACTCACTGAAAAATGCCTAAACATAATAAAAATACCTGTTTTCTCACCATCGACAGTAACTTTGCTCTTGAATCCTATTTTACAAAATGGCTTTTTAAAAAAATTGTCTTAAACCATTATTGTTTACATATACAAGTCCATGCTAATATTGAACAGACAGAAACAAATCTAACTTTACCTGTAACTTCATGTGGATAACCACTGAATTTTGAATGTCACAACCCTAAAGACAGTTGTTTTCTCACATGTATTGGCTTTCATCGGGTTTTCATAGATTTTACATATAAAAGCTTTTTTTTTTTTTATGTGGTTATAACAGCAGCCGGTGCTTGTAAGTAGACAGTACGCTGAAGGGGTAGAACAGGTAAGCGCAGCTTTTGTTTCGTAATACTTTATGTAAGTGTTATGAAGACAGATGAATTAATTAGAACGTGCTCTCATGTGAGTAAGTAAGAGAGTCAGAGGACGTCTCAAACAGCTAAAACTGAGCCCTGCTGTAATCCTGGCTGTAGACTCAGCACGGCCAACAAAACAATATTACACAAAGTTACAATTTAAACTCCAAATATCCAACTCACATAAAACATCTTTAAATTACTCACACACATCTATGGCTCTGAATGTAAGCAAACTGTTTATTTTTGACGTTCCTAAGGGGAAAGAAAGATTGGGAAAGTTCAAACTTCTCCACTGTCCCCTGGACAGTCCATTACAGTCGTGATTACGAGTGTCCTGTTGACCCGAGCTGTGGGAGGAAAGAAGAGCAGGCCGTGGCAGAGCATGCAAATATGGGGAGAACATGCAAACTCTGCTGCACAGACTGAGAGCAAAGCTCTGTTGTCAAGTCCTGCAAGCTGGTATAGAGGCTCAAAAAAAAGAAAAAAGCTGCACTACTAAATGTTGTCCTCTGCTGATTTCATATTAAGATCAGCCTGTTGTTATACAGAGAAAAGAAATAACTTTAAAATGGGTGTCTGTCATGTTTGCTTTTGATATAAGGGGTTGAACGTCACAGGTTTAAAGTAGAGCTTCACTCACATGGCATCCTAAAGGTGGTTCTTGCTCTGACCTCACACTACTTTAGCTTTTTGATTTAAAAAAATAATAATAATCAAGAAGAAAGAGGAGAAAATGAAACAGGAAAAATACAAGCGAATGTAATAGAAAGAACTCTGTGTAGATGCCTTACGAGAAAAACTTCAGGCGTTTGCAGAATTTATCTTTTATCTTACCGATTTAAAACTAGGTGACAAAACCGATTATGGTGGATTGTTCTACAGGTGGCACTATATGTAGAGTAAGTTTGGTCTGGCCAGTAGTTTTAATATCCAATTAAAAAAAAAAAATATATTCCCTTTCTTGTTTGTTATTAAACAGAAAAATAAACTATCCTTGTATTTTTGTAATAATTGAAATATATTTGAGGTGTGACTGTGCATTTCACTGCCTGTGAAGATTTACGGATGCATGTGACCCTCCACAAAGTGACTGTAGCGGTGCACGGCATTAAAACTTTAAAACTGGATAAGTGAAGATGAAGCCGCAGTGTGACAGGAGGAGAACATCAGGTGTTTAATAGTGTAGCAGGCTCAATGTTTGTTACTGCACAACAGCCTCTGCATGGAATCAGTCTTTCCAGCAGCGGCTCACAGTGATGTCCTGAAAACAGGCGCCTTAATTAATTTCAGCTCTGGAGAGACCCCATTTTTGGAAGTGCAGTGACCTTCAAAGTGTGCAGTGGCCTCCTTTTTCTTCTCGCAGCCTCGCGGACGCTTTAACCAGAGCCGCTCCGGTCTGCGGCTGCAGCTGCAGCTGCTGCAACCCCGCAGTGCCGGCCGTCTTTGTTCACACAATGTGCCCATAATTCAAATGATGAGTCATGTGTCTGTGGCAGGTGAACTGAATGCAAAGCAGCTCGGCTCACGCTATAGGCCAGAATCCCTGCCTGTCTGACCTTGGTGAAATGGCTCAGACGAACACCGAATTTTATCTTCGTGAATCTGACCTGGCACCACAGAACAACATGTAAAAATCTCAACATTTTAATTATTTTTCTCCCCCTCAAAGCTCTCAACTTTGATATGATATACAGAAAAATAGAACTCCTTTTCTCTCTGTGTTAAATGTGATTTGAGCTCTTGATCTGTTTTATTGACTGTGTGAAGCCCTTCCTCTGCGACTCTAAGCCCTCCTCTTTTTTTTTTTAGCTCTTTTCATGCATACGACCGCGGGATAATCATTTTTCACTGCGGCTCACCTATTGAGATTCTGTGCTTGAGATGCACTCAGACTACTGGAAATCCTCCAGAGTCGAGCCTCTGGTCTATTACATTATCAGAGGGAGTCCCCGGTTCTTTGTAAGTTAACAATGGAAATGTTGTTCCCAGGGAAGAAAAAAAAAATACAGATAAAGCACAACTTTAAAAGCTCTCCTTTTGTAGATGTTCTGACCACAGATGTTTTGTGCTATATTATTTTGTAAAATAAAATTAAATGTAACGGGTGTACCGAAGTCATCAATTTGATGAGTTACCTTTTATTTTTTGGATTTTGTGAGGCTCCAGCTGTATGTAATGATAGGATTTAAAAAAAAAAAAAAGATTGCATTAAAATATTTATTGTCACGTAATGAATGGCACAACATTTACACAACATTTATAAGTCCACATCTCCATCCCTAAAACAAAAAAACAAAGAAAAATAAACTGATGGTAAATCATGGTATCATGGTAAAAATAAACTACAACCCCTTTAAAATTGTAGTTTTTACATAATTTCTATGTATGGGTGTATTTTGGGCTGTTTTTGCTATTTCCCATTGTGGTTTTATTTCTCTGGCCAGTGGATTTGTACACTTAAGGTTGGATTTAAATCATGTATACTAGAGAATGTACTTTCCTTAAATATACTGATATCTTATATAAGCAGGGCTGGCCCAAGATCATGGAGGTCCTTAAGCAGAATTTGATTTGGGGCCCCATATTCCCCCCAACAGCCTTTTAACATAAATGTGGTGGAATCTGGGAGAGAAGGCTGAGTCTAATTGGCTGGGCCTAAAGGCAATCAGGGATAATTGGCTTTTATTTTCTGAGATGTGTTTGTAAACAAACTGAGCTCAAATACAAAGAAAAGATTAAACTGGTAGCATCAGAGTGTAACCACGGTCAAATTCAACAAATCTGAGTGTGTTCTAACGAGGATCGTTTGTCAAGCTAAAGCTTTGGGCAGATAATACAGAGACTTTTCATTAAGCTCACATTTCTGGGTTAAAAATGTTTTTTATTGGTCTGATGTAATATTTTCATCTGAAATGTTGTGTTTTCATTATCTATAAGTGGAAAGTCATTGTAACTGCTAAAAATAAAGGCTTGAAAACAGCCTGTGTGTAATTAATCTATATGTTTCACTCACTGCCTTAAGTTAGTGAAATAAATTAACTTTTCAATAACATGTTAACACAACCATCAAACTTTACATTAACTTGGCAATTCCTTTCCATCTTAAATTTTATTTAAAAAAATCCTTTAATTTATCTATAGTGAAATTCTCGTTCTTAATGAAGACATTTTAGATCCATGGGTTGAGTTGAAATTCAAGGATTTATGGGAAGCCCCTGGTAATTCGGGGGCCCTAAGCAGCAGTTTAGTTCACTTATGCCTTGGGCCGGCTGAGAAGGGAAGACCTAGTATGTTAAATATACTGAGGAAATGTAACATTCTCATTTTTTCTTTGAAATTATTCCCATTAAAATTCCTGTCCAAGCTGATAAATAATATAATAATAGGTTATAGTGTTACAAAAACTTAACATAGTAAAATTATTATAAACGAATGAGCTCTATTCAAAATACAAATTCCTTTTTTACGGACTAAATCACTCAGATTTCCCATGCAAGTTTATAAGTGTTTGTACCAAATTCTGTCAAATAGCAGGGCTTTAATTTCAACATAAAAACATAGATCCAGATCTAGGATCCAAATACTGAAAGTGCCACGAACTGGTTTGCAACCACTTGTTTTAATTAGGGCTGAACGATTTTGGAAAATAATCTAATTGTGATTTTTTTTTTCTTAATATAGCGATTTAATGCGATTTTTTCCCCCCAGTTTAATTTATCATGTCTTTTTAAACATATACAAACAACAAATCATTTTGTTTCCTCGCTGTGCAGATTAGGTGCTAAAAGACCCACAGCATCTAAACTCAGAGCAGAAATGATTGCGTTCTGCCTACAATATATTTCAACCAAAATTGCAATTTTGACTTTTCTCTGCGTTAACCACATGCAACAAAAATGGCGTCTAAATAAAGACATTTGTAAACAAGGACTATTCAAAGCAAGAACTTTTAATGTTTCTATTAATGAGAATATTATTCAAGAGAACAGCTTTTAGTTGATTTGGACATCAATCCTTGTTGAACATAAAGTGCAACCAACAAGCAAGTCTATGTATTAAACTGATTGACCTGTACTTAATAATATGTATGATTATATAAACTCTATAACAAGTAATAAAAGTAGATTATCTCACTGCTGCAACTGTCTTTCCTTCCATGTGGAGGCAAACCCACTTTAAACATTTTACCAACACCTAATGAACGTGTCTAATTCCATAATTGTTACATAGCCAAAAATTGCAGACTCTACGATTTGCAAATTGCGTTTTTTTAAATCGCGATTATATTGAAAATGCGATTAATTGTTCAGCTCTAGTTTTAATGCTCGCTTATCTTGCGTAGATTACGCAACAGCTCACGAGAAAGTGGCGAAATTAAAGGATCTTCCAGAGGTGGTTCAGGTTAGGGCATGATGTGCCCTCCCCTGCAGGCTCCCGACGATCTACCAATGATCCAGCTGGTAGATTACATAACGCCGCCCGAAGGCTTTGCGCAGAGCAGCGCCGGGCCGCTTAGAAACCTCGCTGGGAAACATGTGTACGCTCCCCAGCCTTTCTTTCTGCGGAGGCTGAGAAGAAGCTGGAGGCTTATCTGGAAACTAGCTACAACAGACTCAAAACCATTTCAGAAACATGACACATGCAAAGCTGCGTGCTTCGTTTTCCTCGCTGCGTGCCACACTGAAGTCTCCCCCTTTTCTGCCTTGTCGAAAACGGTAGACTCTCTGCCTACACGCCAGGCCCAGATCTGCTGAAAGCTGCTAGAGGAGTTTGTGCAGCTCTGAAGGTTTTCTTTTTTTTTTTTTTCTAATTTTGTGACAGATTAGACACGCCTCTCGGCAGCCAACGTTGGGCTCCTCGCTGTAAGTGGAACATGGCTGCGTTCAGCGTCACCGCGGTGACGTCTGCAGTCCCGCTTTGCTCCTTTTTGGTTTCCGTGCCGTTTCATGTGCTCGCCGTTACATCACAGCAGCTTTGAAGTCATCCAGAGGTGTGCTCAAGGTTTTTGTAAGGTAGAACGAACACGCGCTCTCCTCGCCGACATCTGCTCGCTGCGAGCCGTCGGCAAATCGTGCCGCTCAGGTTCTACTGTTTACTGCCAACAGGCAACGCGTCTGCTCAAGGTCACTTCTGTTCTGCTGCTGCGCACTAAAAGTCATCATGGCTGCAGCTCGTTTCATCCCAAAGGAGAACGATTCAGTTCTTAGAGGGATTTACCTGTACTCGGAGTGGGATCCTTCTGCTTTATTTCAACAAAGTAACGTCATTTTGTCTGAAACTACGTCCTGTTTGTGCACTTTCTTACAGCATTTTGCAACATACAAACCTTCAGTGAGTTCGACATATTTAAGGACCATTAAATAAGTCTTTGCTCTGTTACTGATTTCTTCCGGGTTTTTTCCCCCGTCACACTTAAGTATTTCATATGATAAATTTTTTTTTATTCCAGACAAGATTATGCATGCAAAAGGAAGTTTGTAACACCATATTAAATCTGCTGGTAAAGATTCTCAGTCATCCAGGTCATGGTCATTCCAAAAAAAGTAAAAAACAAAGCAACTGGACTTGTTTTACGTAGTTTGAAGACCTTTCGCTTCCTCTCCAGGAAGCTTTCTCAATTCAAAAAGTCTGGAGTAATGTGGAGTACCAAGCTTTATACTACTGCCCAAACAAAGGCCTTGTAATGGCTTAGACAACATGCAAATTCAACAGAAACAGGTCCACCCTTTAGTAATGGGCGGTCGTTAAAGACATTAAGCCAACAGATTGGACCGAAACTGGTCCATTCCTCTGTAACGAGGAGTCGTTAGGGTTGTTATTGGCCTGGCTTAAAGGAACAATGTTTTGATCACCCATATGAGAGTGAGAACTGAGGTGATGATTGGCCGGAATTAACCCTATAGCTGTGTTGTACGTTTTTGAGACTCTCAAAATCATAAAAATATGCATTTAACTAGTTCAATTTCTTTAACCACACCCAGGCCTGATTGAGGCCAGACCTGTAGACCCACAAAATCACTCAAATAGAACCCATCTGACAGCATGAAGTAGGCAAAAGATCTCAAAAAGCAACACATTATGCCCTTCTCTATTGAAAAACTCAAATACAGATGGAAAACCGTGTAAATTTTATCTATTAAACTGGAATGGGTTGACAAGCCGTTTCTAGGGCTTTGGGCCTGTTACACAAAAACGAGTCAGTGGAGAGTCCATAAGCCAGAACGACTGCTAGCCCAAAATAAGATAACAGTTTATCTTATGTTGGGGAAAATATGTTGTGGATTGATAAGAAAAAAGTTGGACTTTATGATACGTGTGCCTCCGGTTAAGTTTGGCGTAAAGTGACAACAGCGTCTTCAGGTAAAGCCAAACATGTTGGTGATGGCGTGATCATCACAGGCTACTTCAGGACCTGGATGGCTAGCTGTAATTTTTGGAACCGTTAATTCTGTTTTCTTGAAAATCTCTCTTGATAATTTTTTTAAGGCGATGTCCGGCCAACAGTTTATGACCCTAAACACAAGCGCAGTTGAGTAATAATGCAGCAGAGGGTGATCTAAACACAAGTGAAAGTCCACTGAATGACCGGAACACCAAATAACTGCAGGTTTTGTGGTGGCCTAGTTAAAGTCAGGACCCAAATCTGATTGATATAGAGTGGCAATCACTTAAACGACCTTGAATTCCCTTCACTGTGGCCGAATTAAAACTATTCCACACCGACTTTCCTAAACATATGAGAATTTCTGATATTTTTTCTTAAAGCTAAAATTGTTGTTAGCATTTGTTGGTAGAATCAGCATAGTTTTTGTTTAGTTTTTTTACTCGTAGCCTGCTAATATTACCATTCACATACATTTATTTAAAAATTACTATTAGTAAAATGAATATTTTACTTAGGATATGTTTGTAGTATAAGTTTCAATTGAGCCACAACAGGCGAGGCGCGCTCAGCTCTTCCACTACGCCGGGACAGCGGTAGGACCGGGTAAATATCTGCGTGCAACTTTTTCCTCCATCGTGAAAAATCGGGGGACATTTCTGGGGACAGGTCGTCCAAAATAGGGATTCTTCACAGAAATCGGGTACGTCTGGTCACCCTATGCCACAACTGTCAAACTCAAGGCCCGCGGGCCGAATCCGGCCTGTCAAGGTAAATAATCTGGCCCTCAAGAGCCAAAAAAAAAAGGCACATCATGTCATAAAGTAGAGGCATATATCCTTTTAAAGTGTATAAAGTGGCTAAATCTGTGCCTCCTGTAAGTGTAACTCACCCCAATATCAACTTTTTTTGTAGATAAACTGTATAAACTGGGCCTGAGATTGCTACTTTTATGTTACTGTGCATTTTTTATACTCCTATGTGAACTGAAATTAAATTATGACATCAAAAGCATCATCTATACACATGCAACCGGCCCTTTTAATGACTTCATGACGCCAAAGTGGCCCCATATAGAAATTAGTTTGACACCCCTGCCCTATGCTAACAGTACGGTTGCATTATATAACTTGTATTGCAATCTATAATAATATTTTGCAGATTTCTTTGCCCCAAAGGACAAATACCACAACATTTTAATGTCCATATTATGTAGTCTTTTTTTGTTGTTGAGAAACCTAATGTTTTCTTAGCACTTTTGTGGTCTTTTTAATGGTATTCTGTGACAGTAAAGGGTCTGTCTGCAGAATAACTCCCAATCACCTGTACAAATGAAATGCTTATTTTGGTTGACTTAAAATATGGAACTAAACATTCCTCTGACATTAGCCTGCAAGCAAAAGAAGACAGCGAGCATATATCTTAAATTAAAGTTTTTTGTATTCCTTCGTTTATTCTTTTAGTAAAAACCGAGCTCATTGAAAAGCTTGACCAAAAAAAGAAAACCTCTCTGCTGCATGTGTAATGTACACACTTTCACCACACATTATGTTTACTCTGCACAGGAGGGAAATACAACAATTTCATAGATGCAGTACTATGTATGCACTAGAGAACCAAATGTTCATTCATTCATGGCTTAAATGTTCACACTAAATGCAATTTAAATTCTGCTTAATAATGAGCAGAGGTCACGGAGAACCTTTTTAAATGTGGGAAGATTAGAAAGATTCATAGCATTATAAAAAATATATATATTTTAGGGATTTGTTTTGAGTAAGAAAGATGCATCTGCTTCATCTTTTAAATTTAAACAAATGAGAGCCTTTAATGATAAATCTTCATGATATTTCTGAACATGTGGCTAAAAGGTAGAGCTGCACGACCGTGACATAATGTTGTAATACAGTCTAAAAGCTTTTCGTCCAATGAATTGTATTTAAAAAGCCTTAGCCTGAATGAAAAGAGAAAAGGGAGGAAAAACAAAGTGTTTCACCCTTGGCTGTGCAGGAGAGGATGTAATGTGGGGCTATGTGTTGATTTCCGGCCTTGTAGAGGCAGCATCAGTGGATTCCTGCTGCTCGCCATCAAAATGCCAGAAAGCCTTGTAACAGACTAAAGCGCCACATGGTGTGTGTGAACCAAGGAGACAAATTAATTCATCAAAGTCACTTAAAAAGCATTTTGAAGGGAGACGGAGCGGTAAAATGCCACGATTTGAGGTTTTTCCTGGCACACCGTCCGTTACATAATCCTCTCATGGCCTCTTGAGAATACTGTGCTCACATAACAGAGTTGAACACACTAATTCAACATTTCATTTGGAAATACGCATGAAAAAAAAAAGAAAGAAAAAAAAAAGCCAAAGTGAGGCTCGTAATAGCCTGGAGCTCTTCTCTCTGATGCTTAAAAAAAAAAAAAAAAAAAACCTCTCCGGTGCCTTGTAGGTTGGATACGAGGAATGCCTGCTATCAGGGAACAGCGCCCAAACAAAACATGTCGATAGAGCCGTGTGAGTTCCTGCGGATCGCCACTCTCACCTCCACTTGGCACGGAAAAGGGTCAATATTTAGAATAATGAAGTGGGAGCTTGTTCTGTGGATTTGGCAGCAGGAAGACTGACACCGCTGACTGTCAGTCACTTGCCCCGGCGTTGCGATGGAAACAACCTTGCTGCTCCACTCCGGGGCTAATTCTGTAGAAGAAGAGAGAAAGCTCGTAGAAAGCTATGAAGGGAGGCAAAAAAAGAAAAAGAAAATCTGCACGCATGAGTCATCTGCTAACACATACACCCAGAGCTACAGTATTATCGCTACGAGCAGCCTGTCAGCAGCCTCCCTGCGTGACTGTAGCTTAACACAGCCGCCGCAGAGACCGCATGAGGGAAGAAAAGCCACCGCAGACTGTGGAGAGGTCCACAGGAGAGGCTGTAATCACCAACAACTCGAGCATTCCAGCACATTTTCACCAACATCCAGGGCCAATGTCTCACAGCAGCCGAGGGGCTCGTGCTCAAAGACATAGAGGAATATATCCGTAGATGTTCTGCAAAATCTGCCGTGTCCTCCTCTATTTATAGCACCCTGTAAAAGGTCTCATAACGTTAGGTGAATTAGGCTGATTATCTCCCTGTTGTGTGGCACCTGTCAGTGGTTTGGACATGCTAGGCAGGAGGTATTATATAATATTTTGTCCTTTTTTTTTTTAAGGTTGAGGTGTTGCAAACAGACAAAAAAATGGGCCGGTTGAAAGGATTTTTATCAAGTTTGACCGTGACGGCTAGATTGCTCAGTAAAAAGCGGTCTAAGGAAGGAAAGTTTTAACCTGACAACAGCCAGATGCATGTCTCGCTCCGCCTAGCTCCACTCACATCCATCTGGGACACCGCCATAGGAATTGCCTTTATTGAAGGCTGGGGCTTATCAAAAATTCTTGCATATGATTGAATTGAAGCCACTTGTCTGTCATCTTTATCGACGTGCTATTTCAACCACTCACACCAAAGCTAACCCATGACGCTGATGAGAGTGATGCATGGCTTTAGTGGCACGCGTTTTATTGACAGTGAGCTGACAGGAAGAGGGGGGGGGGGGCAGGCGGCAAAGCGTCACGGGTCGGAGTCGATCCCGGGCAGACCGTGTCGAGGACTAAAGGCCTCCTAATATGGTTCGTGCTAACAGCTAACGGTTAGCGGCTAACCGCTTGTTAGCGGCTAACCGCTTGCCAAATCCGGTCGGGAGAAGGGCGAAAACATGGTTTCCACCTACAAAAGCCTTCAGAGGCGTTCTCTGATGTTCTTTTAATGAAACAATATTAGGTAGATTGGACAACACGGAAGAAATAGCAGCATCAATGTTAACGCTTGCTTCCTCGATGCGAGCCGCCATTGTTGTTGGAATCTCACGGTCGCTTCGCCGCTACGTCACATCCAGGAAACACCCGCCCTGCGTCCTGATTGGCCAGACCATAAATTTGGTTGGGGAAATCACTTTTAATGGGCGATGTCCCAGATGTATGTGAATGGAGCTAGGCGGAGCGAGACATGCATCTGGCTGTTGTCAGGTTAGGAAAGTTTGTGGCTTACCGATGTAACGGGGAGGAGTAAAGGTTGGTTCCTGTGGTCTGACCCAACAGACAAGCATCCATCCATCCATTTTCTGACACGTCTATCCCTTTCTGGGGTCACGACGGGTGCTGGTGCCTATCTCCAGCTGTCGATGGGCGAGAGGCGGGGTTCAACCTGGACAGGTCGGCAGTCTATCGCAGAGACAAACAACCATTCTCACACACACTCATACCTAAGGGGAATTTAGAGAGGCCAATCAACCTAACAGTCATGTTTTTTGGACTGTGGGAGGAAGCC
Organism: Fundulus heteroclitus; assembly: GCF_011125445.2. Taxonomy (NCBI): domain Eukaryota; kingdom Metazoa; phylum Chordata; class Actinopteri; order Cyprinodontiformes; family Fundulidae; genus Fundulus; species Fundulus heteroclitus. The sequence goes on along the minus strand of NC_046371.1, from coordinate 10,186,736 downwards.
AGAGTACCCAGAGAGAACCCACACATGCACAAGGAGAACATGCAAACTCCATGCAGGAAGACCCCAGGGCAAGGGTAGGACTTGAACCCAGGACCTTCTTGCTGCATGGCTACCCACTGCACCAGTGCGCAGCCCACAGACAAGCATCTTTAGCTGGAATTACTGAAGAAGTTGATACTGGTTATGATGAACTGAGTTTATCCGTAGGATGTTTTATAGAGCCGTCAGGGTGACCTTCCTGGTCATTATAGGCCCGTTTACACTACACTTTTTTAACCGAGCCGAGACGAGTCCAGCTCGGTAACCGAGATAACTCTTGTGTGTAAATGGTCAGCAGACTAAACCGGACCGCGCTAAACATAACCGGACCGCGCTAACTGCAGACCAGTTCCTGAGCAGGTCTCGGACTGTTTTTTTATCCCGGTTATCTGATAATGAAGAGCGCATGAGCAGACCGCGTCATCCGCTTACAGTCAGCTGACTGTCTGGCTGCACGTCCCGATTCACACTCCATTCAGACAAATTTCAGATATTCATAATAATACTAGCTTCCTTACCGTGACACACGATTTCCAGAGATGATTCTGTTTAGCAGTGTGATGAACCTCAGTGTCTGTCGTTGTTTCCGGCGTCTGTAAATCCTTATTAGACGATTGTTTGTCTTATCCACGTCCCAAAAGCCGACTGTGTCTAACCATAACATCCTGAATGTTACGGGCGCCGCCATTTTGATTTGCTCGGTCCCGCCTTCAATCCCAGAGAGCGGTAGTACCGCAGACCGCGAGGAGAAACCAAGGAACCAAGATAAGCTTTGTGTGTAAACGGGTCGGCTTGTCTTGGACAACTGATCCAAGCTCAGACTGGTCTCGGCATGGCTCGGTTTTTAGGTGTAGTGTAAACGGGCCTAATGTTGTGGCTGATCAGAGAATAGTGCTTTGTGTAAGGTAGACATGTAGAGGATTCAGCAGGGGCTATTATAAGATTCCCACAATATGATAAAAATATCTGTTTCCTGGTATCACAACTCTGGACTGGCGCCCTGTGCAGGGTGAACCCAACCTCTCGCTCAATGACTGCTGGAGAGAGGCAGCGGATCCCCCCCCCCCCCCCCCCCCCTCCCCTTCTCCTGGTGGCCCTTCAGGGATGAGCAGGTATAGACAATAGACAATAGATGGAAGTATTTTATTGGGTTGTTGTGTGATCAACCAACACAAAGATGTGTATAGTAGTAAAATAGAAAATGACCCATGATTTTTATATTGATTTTTATATTATTTATAAACATACCAAGCATTTCAATACTTTGTAGAACTCCCACTTGCAGTAATACAACTGTGTCTCTAACAGCTCTGCAGGTCTATAGATTGAATAATTTTCTTTGCAAAATAGCTCAAACTCAGTGAGACTGGACGGAGAGAACATGTGAACATCCAATATGAAGACTGGATTTAGACGTTGACTTGGACTGGGCCTTCCTAACACATGAATGTGCTTTCTGGATGAACCTCTGCCCCAGTGTCACGGCTTACGCAGCGTCTAACAGGTTTTAAATGAAGTATCCCAACAATATGTTGTCGTTGGGCTGTTCGTCAGGCTTTTATCATCTATCCTTAGTTTATGTTGTCTGGAAGGTTTACAGCTCCACTGATGCAGAGTCAAGAACTCCACTGACCTTTCTACGTTGCTCTCAAACATACTGTTAGCTTAGCATGTCGCACCATTTAGCATTTTGTGTGTCTGCCTGCTTGGGAAGGTCCCCGGAACAACGCTTTGGTGTTTATATTGTGCAACAAGACGGTCGCATGTTTTCTTCTGGCTTTTTTTACGAATCTTTCATCAGCAGCTCATTATTTGGATCAGGTGTGCTGCTGCTGGAAGAAATGTGGCAATTTGGGCGGATGTGAATTGGTCAGTGGGAGAAACCCTGCGGGAAGGGAGCCCAGATGTCAGCCGACGAGGCATTAATTAGACCGTTACGCTCGTTAAAAGTAAGCGTAACGGTCTAATTTCAGCGCAGTTTTGACAAACGACAGTAACGGCCCGTTACGCTGAAATGCGCCTATTCAGGCTAATAGTTGGTACCAGCTCCTTTGTTTGGCTCTACTCAGCCAACTATCCAAGCAATCTGACTTTTAAAAAAAAAACAAAAAAAAAACTTCCAACCACAGCTGAGCATTTTCCAAGCTTTAAGATAAATGGAAACACTGACATCGACACTGTGGTCAAATGACGAGGTGCAAAAAGTTTTGGAGCCTGGTGGCTGATGAGATTTCTTCACAGAGCAGCTGGATTCATACTGATATTAAATTAAATTAGACACAGGCGTGAACGGTTTACTAATGAGCTTACACCCTAAGGAAATGTGTTACACGGGATTTTATTTAGTAGTGTCAGTGTAAAAGGTCTGTCTGTGTGTATATGTATGTATATATATATATATATATATATATATATATATATATATATGCCGCAATTCAGGTTTTTATCTGTTAAAAAAACTGATTATCATTTATTGTTTACTTTCCACTTCACAATTATGCACCCCTTTGTGTTGGTCTGTCACCTCCACAAAGGGGGGCAAAAGGTGTAAAAGTTGTAAAAAAAAAAAAAATGGTACTAATGCATGAAAGAAAGAGGAGAACATTCTGCACAAAATCCTCACAGATGGATGTTTTGTTTGAATAAATTTGGAAAAACATATAAAGAAAAATGTGGAATATGGATGCATTCATTTAACGGTCTCTCCTAAAGGCTTGGAAAGTCTTCTTTCAAAGCCTGTTTTTAGTTTTTATCCCAATATCTTAGCACAGGAAGAAACAAAAAAAAAATCCTTCTATGACTTTTCTTTATTTTATAAACAAACATTTGGCCTGGAGGCTCTGCTCAGAGGACACAGTGACACACGGTTTCTCAACAATGTTAAATATTATACTGAGCAACACTGATTGTTTAAGCCTGAGCAGCACGTTTGTGCCACCAACCACGTCGACCCTGTTCTTATTTATGATCAGCTGTGTTTATGTGTTTGCTCCTGGGGCTTTTTGTTGTGCAAATACCTTCACTGAAAATACCGGAGCTGTGGAAAGAAACACGTAGGTACACTATGGTTTCTTTCCAGTTGAAGCATTCGGCCCGGCGCTCGTCGTGTGCCGCTGCTGCAGTGCGATGGTGTGAACGGAGATTAAGCTCCCTTTTAATCCTCCTCCGCTCCACATGACCTCACTGTGATGCACGAGCCAGGGGAAGTCGTCATTGGTGCGTGGCGCCATCTCCTTTGCGGCTGGCGGCCAATCGGAGCCCGTCGGCTCGGCATCCACCCCCACCGGTGCTGCCAGTGGTGGAGCGAGGGGGGGGGGGGGGGAGAGGAATATAGTTAGTTTCTATGAATGGAAACACGGAGGAGAGGATGCTAATGACGAGGAACCCTAAATAGTGGCAGCTCAAGGAACTCCACCCCTTTGTTCTCCATCTCCCTCATCTTTCTGTCATAAATAGTATTAGATATATTCACAATCTGTAATATATTAGATTATCTTAGCAGCAGTACTGGTAGTAGTTGCATCTCTGCTTTTAAATGAAGGTAATTAGATCATGTTCCTTGTTTTTTATTTATAATACATTGACATTGTGTTTAAGCTCAAGGTTATCAGGCTATCAGAATACAATTATAGACCATAACCATGTGATGAATAGTGGTTACAGATGCTTTTATATCTATCTATCTATCTATCTATCTATCTATCTATCTATCTATCTATCTATCTATATCTCTATATATCTATCTATCTCTATATATCTATCTATCTCTATATATCTATCTCTATCTATGTAATATATATATATTACATAGGAGATTCAGCCACATTTATTGCATTTTTTTTAAATAGATCCTGGAGAGCATGGGCCAAAAGTCTTCAACATTTAATAATTTAAATGTTAGGCCTTTAAAAGGTCCCAGATTACTATGCTAGGTTTTAAATTACCTTTGAGCAGCTATCAAATGTGTACATCAGTCTATTTTAGCTTCTTCCATTGACTTTTTATATTGTTTTATACTGTTGGAGAAATAGTTTGGTGAAATTCATCCATTTCCTGACTTGTAATGACAGTGTGGACACACTGTATATACCTCATGCACCTTTTCATCCTTTTGGCACCTTCTTTTGATTATTGAGCCGATGTGACAAGTGAATTTCTCCACTGTGAGATCAATAAAGTCTATCTTATCTCTTATCTCTTAAAACCTGCCGAAAGTAGCGTCAATGAAGCTTAGTATGAAAGTGTTGTAACGATGTGTAAAAGGACGGGAGTTAGAGCTAAATAAAACACAAATGTTCACCTGCTGACGTTATTAAATAGGTTAATTATTAAGTAATAAGTTACCTTTGAATTATTTCTAAGAACATAATTAGTTATTATTAATCAACCTTTAAAAGACAAGCTGCCATTCAGGTATACTCTGCAGGTATACTATGGAAAAAGTCTCCAACAGCAGAAATTAGAAACTGGAACTGTGATGAAAGAGGCGAGACGACGAGCCCAGTTTATCTTACCACCAGCGCACAGCCAGGAGGATGACTCCGTTAGAAACAGTGGAGACCATCTGCATCCCAGCTGGTGTTTAAGAGGGATGCTCTACCACCACGAAGGGGAAACGTGTAGTTGACTAAACTCTACAGGGACTCTACTGGTTGTTGAGCAGCAAACACTGGTGTGAAACGTAGAAAAGGACACCTGCTGTTAAGCACGGTGGAGGATCTGTGATGCTGGGGGCCTGTTTCTGTTCCACAGAGCACAGGGCATCGTGTACTCTGAGTCAATCTGAGTCGACAGAATCTTCTGACATAATAATAACCCAACACATGAGGCCAAATCAATGTAGAAGTGGTTCACAAGGCACTAATTCAACCTTCTTTTATGGCCGCCTTCAGGTGTCGGCAGCCTGCGACAGTATTGGTGTAAAGTCTGTGCTTGTTTTTGCTCTGGTTCAGACTAACCCAGTTTAGTTTGAATAAAACAACTCCCTGGTCCTGAATAAAGTGTGTCAGAGGCAGACGGGGGACTATTTTGGTCTCTCCTCAACGTTATCATGACACCAAACCTTTCTCAGGTTATTATTTTTTTGTTGTCATGGTTTGTCTAAACGACGTTGTTGTTTCCTGTGATATTTGCGATGTTTTACTGACGCAGACGCCACATTGTTTCAAGCAGAACTTTTTTTCAGGAGATTGCTATGGCTACCGCTTTATGGGGACACGCTGCAACTACTTTGCACCTCATGCTTCGAGCCCTTGACCCAGTTTGAGGATAAACCTGACAGAACCAGTTTCCATGGAAGGAGATGATCTCTAACACTCGCTAAAGTTGAAATCCATTCCTTTGTGCAGCTTCGTTTTAACTTTCCAGCTGGGTATAATTTTTCCAGCCGCTTAGCTTTTTTTTTTTTCCGCCCCACCGTATACTTTACAATTAACATCCTTTACTAACAGATGTCACTCATTTAAATGAGTCAGTGCAAAAGCAGGGTGACTTTTGCTTGAGCAGAGACTGTAAGCGATGATGGCAGCTGCTGCATAATCATAACTGATAGAAACAAGTCGGAGATTAATTGAAGGTCTGCAGCAGCGCTTCAGAGGTGCCAAGTTTTTTTTTTAATGGCTGCAAAGAAGGAAGACTGTTTAAAATGAAGTGACATCGTTTAAACAGATTTTTAAAAAATAACACTTTAGTCAAATCTGGACCAAACCACTATCCAGACAGAATCCGTGTGAAAAAACAAAAAGAAACCACACTCGATTATTCTCTCATTAAATATTCAGTGAAAAAATGCGACTTAATTACTAAAATTATTAAAGGAGCATTGTGCAAGTTTAAAGGTGAAATATTCTTTTTATTTTTTAAAACAGAAAGGTTGTATCGGGAACCCAGACACTTTTGTTTCCCGACATATTTCCGCTGCTCACCACTTGTGGAAATGCGTCACGTTTACGTCGGGTGCACACGTGACCTCGGGTTAGTTTGCCACATTCGGAATAACTTCAACCTGACAAGCGTTTACATGCACGTTGATGGGATTATCATAAACCATCCCTCTCATTCGGAATACAATTTAATTCCTATTGAGCTTGAACCGATCACAATAACTTGTTTACATGATGCTTTTTCTTTTCATTCTGATCGTCCCTTTATACCGATTACTTTTGTCCACGTAAACGTAGCTAATGTGTCATCTTGCAAGATCCAGTTCTGCCTTTGCTGGAATGTTTATTACCAGTGATTTTCCTCAAGCACTCTCTGATGCACAGAAGGATCCATGGGCTTTATAATAATGATGATCTGGACACGTCTTTCTACAATGAAGCATCCTAACACCATGACACGTCCATCTCTAGGCTGGCCTTGATGGTTTTCTCAGAGATCAACAGTCTCCTGCTTGTGCACCTTCCATGTGTGATTTCTAATTGCACAGACATGCACTTTTATTTAAAAAAAAACTGTAGAAAGAGCCTGCTGTAGATCCTGTGATTACATTTTACGGTTTTTGGAGACCGTAGGAGAGACCGTTGGAGAGAGCCGGCAGTAAGTCGGACTCGTTTCCGGTGAGAGTTGGACTCCGCCAAGGCTGCCCTTTGTCACCGATTCTGTTCATAACTTTTATGGACAGAATTTCTAGGCGCAGCCAAGGTGTTGAGGGGATCCGCTTTGGTGGCCTTAGGATTGCGTCTCTGCTATTCGCGGATGACGTGGTCCTATTGGCTTCATCAGGGCGTGATCTACAGCACTCACTGGAGCGGTTCGCAGCCGAGTGCGAAGCGGCCGGGATGAAGATCAGTGCCTCCAAATCCGAGACCATGGTCTTGAACCGGAAAAGGGTAGAGTGCCTTCTCCGGGTTGGGGAGGATGTCCTGCCCCTAGTGGAGGAGTTCAAGTATCTTGGGGTCTTGTTCACGAATGAGGGGAAGATGGAGCGGGAGATCGACAGGCGGATTGGTGCAGCGTCTGCTGTGAAGCGGGCGCTGTACCGATCCGTTGTGGTGAAGAGAGAGCTGAGCCAAAAGGTGAAGCTCTCGATTTACCGGTCGATCTACGTTCCTACCCTCATCTATGGTCACGAGCTTTGGGTCGTGACCGAAAGAACGAGATCCCGGATACAAGCGGCTGAAATGAGTTTTCTCCGTAGTGTGTCTGGGCTCTCCCTTAGAGATAGGGTGAGGAGCTCAGTCATCCGGGGAGGACTCAGAGTAGAGCCGCTGCTCCTCCACGTCGAGAGGAGCCAGTTGAGGTGGCTCGGGCATCTGGTCAGGATGCCTCCTGGACGCCTCCCTGGAGAGGTGTTCCGGGCACGTCCCACCGGGAGGAGACCCAGGGGAAGACCCAGGACACGCTGGAGGGACTATGTCTCCCGGCTGGCCTGGGAACGCCTTGGGATTCCTCCTGAGGAGCTGGCCCAAGTGGCTGGGGAGAGGGACGTCTGGGCCTCCCTACTGAAGCTGCTACCCCCGCGACCCGACCCCGGATAAGCGGAAGACAACGGACGGAACGGACGGACGGTTTTTGGAGACTTAGCATTTTGCCCCTAACCTGACAGAAGCCAGACGCATGTCGCTCCGCCTAGCTCCACTCACATACATCTGGGACATCGCCCATTGAAAGTGATTTCTCCAACCAATTTTATGGTCTGGCCAATCAGGACGCAGGGCTGGAGTTTCATAGATGTGACGTAGTGGAGACGCGACCATGACGTGAGACTGTTTTGATAGCAATGGCGGCTCGTTGAGGAAGCAAGCGTTAGCATTGATGCTGCTATTTCTTCCGTGTTGTCCAATCTACTTAATATTGTTTCATTAAAAGAACATCAGAGAACGCCTCTGAAGGCTTTTGTTGGAGGAAACCATGTTTTCGCCCTTCTCCCGACCGGATTTGGCAAGTTTTGTTTTTTCCTGCGTCGCTCTCATCAGCGTCACGGGTTAGCTTCGGTGTGAGTGGTTGAAATAGCACGTCGATAAAGATGACAGACAAGTGGCTTATCCAATCATATGCAAGAATTTTTGATAAGGCCCAGCCTTCAAAAAAGGCAATTCCTATGGAGAGATCCCAGATGTATGAGTGGAGCTAGGCAGGGCGAGATATGCATCTGGCTGTTGTCAGGTTATTTTGCCCCTGCTTTCAGGGAAAACTTGGATAGCCATACCAAGGCTAGTTGTTGTTGTTGCTCCTCTGTCTTACCTCAACATTTCGGAGCAAACCAGGTTTTTAAATAGGGCATTGATACATCCTTCATAATATTGATGTGATGTGCCTGTGCATGATTGTAGCCACTTTTCCACATTAGAAACTACAATTTGTAAAACATCTTCTGTTTTTCATGAGAATCAAGAGTCTAGATTGTGATTGGAAATTTTGGTGAAACACTGGCTTAGAGTTCACATATAACACACAGAGACAAACCAAAGACATAAATGCTCAAACTGAGTGGACCAAACAACAATTTATTGTTTACTTTGCAAGCGATTGTCCACTGGCGCTACTTGCTTGTTCAGGAGGAGCCACTACTTAATGCAATCTGCTGGGTTTCCTTAGATAAACATTTAACCACTCTCTCTGTATGATTCAAGAGAATTGACTTTGTAAAGAGCCTTGAGATGACATGATGTGAATTGCTGCTATATATAATAAAACATGAAATAAATTGAATTTCGTTGCTGACATTTTCCTGTATTGTTAAAAATTTATGTTAAATATTCATGCATTTATTTCTGTTAGAAAAACAAAAGGCTCTAAAGGGTGTCCTTATTTTTTTAACATGGCTGTAGATGGTGAGCATGTTGTTAGTTTTTAAAATGTCAACATTTACATGAAAACAGGTTATCTTATGATCCGAACTTAATACAAACACATCATTGTTGGGAAACCATTTATGCTTTTCCTGCTCGACATTGACTTTTCTAAGTATTACTTGATGATGGCTGCAGGCAGCAGGAACACACCGGCAGGTGTTTGTGTGGTGGACATTCAGAGGCTTTTGGGGGAGGATTTTAACCATTTTTAAAATCTCCTTTAATTACTGTAAGTCTCCAAACTTAAACCGAGATGTGTATCCAGAGAAATGTCGATCTCTTGGCTAAACGCTCATATAAACCGCCACAAAACACAGAAACTAAATCCAGAAAAGCCGTGGCTTCATATCAAGGTCACAGCTTACCACTTTACAACTGTTACAACCCCACATAGCCTCTCAGCCTCTGGCCTTATTTCCTGTGTTTTGTTCATATTAGACTTAACGTTGATATGTGTGTGTGACAGACGTGTGTGTGTGTGTGTATGACATTTATGAAAAAATACAGAATAAATCGTCCAGTATTGCTTCAAAACAGACGCAGCATTAACCAAACAAAGGACAATTTCATATTTTACAGGACAGGTGACAACTCTACAGCTAACTGCACAAACATTAAGGGGAAGAATGTCCTGTTGGGAAATTTTGACTTTTCGCTTCTTTGTTAGGAACCTTCTGATTTAAATTGCGTCTGGGAAGGGATCACATGTTGCAAACATGTCATCCATACTAGTGGTAGAGTAAAGTAGATTCATCCTAAATGTTTATTAGCTTCACATTCATTTAACATGACCAAGGGCTCATTTTAAGGCCATGTAAAAAGGTTTAAAAAAAAAGCAAAAGCTAGATTTGGTGAGATGTTAGTAGGACTGACGTTACTGTGCCCAGTTTTCAGCTGCCATTCAGTTTAGTGAGATGTTGTGGCTAACTGGGAAAACACGGAGTGTATTTTCGAAAGTATTGGTATTCTCCTATCAGTCAAGTGGAATGGATTATTTCAGGAAGCAAAAGAAAGTCATATTTTTGTAAATGTGAGGGGGTCCAGTTGGATAGCTTTCACAAGTGGGGGGACACATGTCCCCTTCACACAATTATTAAAACACCCATGATGTGAAGAAATCACAGCCTCAGTTTGATGCTCTTAGCTAACAAAATTGGCACCCAGTGTGGTCTTCTGCTGTTGTAGCCTATCTACTTTAAGGTTCATCAATTTCTACATGTAGAGATGGTATTCTGCATATATTGCTTGTAAGCAGTCGTTATTTGAGCTACTGTTGTATTTCCATCCTACGGAACCAGCCTGGACATTGTCATCTTCCACACAATTCTTCCACTTACTGAATTTTCTTGTATTTCTTTTTTAACCAAGTTCTGTAAACAGCAATGGTTGTGCTTGAAAATCCCACTGGATGAGCAGTCTCTAAACCAGCTCCATCTGGCACCAGCAAGCACGTCATCTTCAAAGTCACATAAGTCCTCTTCCTTCCTCTTCTTCCTTCAGTTGGTATTCATTGTAGCAGAATAAAGAAAGATTAAAAAGAAATAAGAAAAAGAAAATTTGTCAGACATATACATTTGACTTGTCACAGAAGTTGGACTTGGATATGACGACACAGCCAAGAGGAGAACATGTTGGTTGTAAGTCATAAAGCAGTTGGTTTGCTAATTATTTTAGTTCTAGCTGCAATTGGCCATTACAATATATGTCTCTATTTTTTCCAATAGTAAATGAACATGTTTACACATAGCTATTTTGCAAAGTAATAGTAGTGGTTTAATGAAATTTCTGTAACCAAATACTTTCTGTATGACTAAGTAAAATTAGGTGGTTCTGTGTTTAGGCTATAGCTGTTCAAATCCAGGCTCTAAATTACCTTATTTGCACTTACAAATCATTTATAGGTTAATAAACTACTTAAAAATCTATACTTAATATTGAGTCTTTGATGAGGTGAAAAGAGAAATCTCCTTCATATGTTGATAACAATACTGAGCCGTAATACCAGATAGGATTTGGATGTTTTCACTGATGAAAGGTTTGAGGAGCCATGACCCCTGCCACAAAGTGCAAAAATAATATCACAAATACTCTGGATTTATTCCTCTCAATGTCATTGGGGACAGTACTAAATGACTTTTAGAAAACAGTTAATTATTTCTGTCAGATGATCGTCACTGAGGTTATTTGTAGTCACTGTAGTTTCCATGGAAAAGATGAAGGACTAACGAGTTACAATTTGTGGTGGAGGTAAAGAGGTAGAAGTAAATGAAAATGAAGCAAAAATAATAAATGTCTTAGCATTCCTCATTTCATTTTATAAAGGCACAGTTGGAGAGAGTTTATGTTGTGTTGTGGCACGAGAAAACATGTGCACTTACCCAACACCGTGCACAGTTAAACCCAACTCAGCTTGAGCTATAATAAACAAATTCCAATGTACTGACGAAAGAAAAACCTAAGAGATTATTCACTGGAATTTCATCAACATCTGAGCTGCACGTGAGCAAACACGTATTGTTCTGACATGTTTGTACTTTGTGTAAAACTGGATGGAAAGAGAGAATAACATATATTTGTCAAATAGGTTGCAGGGTTAAACAACAAAGAGGCAACACATTTTTTTTATGAATTGGTTATTATGCTTGAAACAGTTATTTATGTAACACGCCAACGTAGTAACTGGAGTGAAAACATGAACAGGCTGCATGCATAAACAACTAATACAAACTTCTACTTTTGTGACTTACTGTTGTTTTGTATAGTAGCTATTTACTTTGACTATCCATTAGCTTAACTTTGATTAGCGTTAACTGGACATTGCATAGCTGTTTGCTAAGGTTTTAGTTGCCGTTAGCTTGACTTTGGAGCTGTTAGCTTGATTTTAGTGGTGTTTGCTTGACTTTAGTTATTGATAATTTAACTCAGTAGCTGTTAAGTGGACTTTGAATAGTTGCAAGCTAATGCTTGAATTGCCGTTAGCTTGATCTTGAATGGCTGCTAGCTGAAGTTTAAGCCATTGTTAGGTTAACTTTGTGTAGCTGTTAGCTTACGTTTCAGTGGCCATTAACCAGTAACTTGACTTTGTGTAACTGTCCACTTGACTTTAGTTGTTAGTCTGACTCTGAGTAGCTGTTAGCTGGACTTTGATATGCTGTTAGCTGAAGTTTGAGTCGCTGTTAGCTTGAAGTTGCGTCACTTTGTGTTGCTGTTAGCATGATTGAGTTGCTGTTTTTTTACTTTGAATCATTGATCGGTTGTCTTTGTGAACCATGTTTTTACTTTAAGCAGTTTTTAGCTTGACTTCAAATAGCTGTTAGCTTGAGTCTGAATCATACATGAAAATGTATATCTTATGCCTCAAACAACAGTCACTTTGATGGTTGTATGCTTCAAATAAATTGTAAATAATCATCTACGCCACCCAATCCATTTTTGGTAGAAAAACTAAATAATATTTGTTTAGGCCCAATTTTTACTTCAGCTGAATATGAGCTTTTATAGCCCAACATGTCGGGCTACATGTTAGCACGTATTGTGTAATGTAACCAAAATCTTTCCCCTATAATTTAAAAGCATGCATGAATGTCTTTATAGATCAACATTTCCTATGTCATACACAAACATTATCTCATTTAGCTGTCTCTGTTGGCAGACGCATGCGAGCCTGAATTCATTAAAGATGTTGAAGCTTCCTGCTGTGTGTGTTTTTATTGATTACACTCATGTCACTTGACACATGAGCCACAGAGGGCCTATAACACGGGATTCAGAGTACTTAATTGTGCAGTGTTGTGCTCAGTCAACCCTGGTTCATTTATCACGGGGAAATTAAATGCAGAAATCTGCTGGCCTACTGCTAAATTTTCTATTAATATCAGCCAGTATGAACTGAAGAGGGTGTGCTGATTAAGAATACGTAGCAGCAGATTTACGGTTAAGGGCGATATTGCTCCTGATTGCAAATCATAAGCTGCACTTGTCTCAATGTTCATTACTGTGGGCGACACTCAGAGACTGTGTTAATCTACCGACAGAATGCAGTGAGATACTTACCAAATATGCTGCTCTTTGCTTTGAAACATCTGGTGCCAGAGCTCCTTTTGTTTCCGCTCTATGCCTGTCAAGTTTTTGTAACGGAAACATTTTCAAACAACTGATTTGTCTTGGTGATTGGTTCATGGTGTACTCTGCCTCTCATCCAATACATGCTGAAGATAAGTACTACAAGACTGCAATGACAATTGGGTTTAGATTATTGATGGAGGAATTCATTGGTCTTTATTGTAAGCTACCTAAAGATGTAGGAGCGTTCTTTAAGCCAGCTGATCAACAGTGTGCAGCAATAGGTGGAGGTGGGGTAGTGCTCTGTTATTCTGTATTCCACGTTGTTGGGGGGGGGGAGGGGGGGGTTAAATCCAGGTACCCCCGACAGCATTTTAGATCATAGGAATTGATATGGCAGAAGAGGGTGGGTCAGAAACCATACATTTTTGAAATCTTGGTAACTTGATAACTGTTGCCAGTTGATGCTGCCTATGGTATAATTTTATGTTTTTTTTTTTTTTTTTCAATTTAAAAAAATTATTGGAGTTCAAATGTTGGTAAAATTATTTAAAAACCAATGACATCCAGCAGCAAGCTGTGCCAGCTATCAGCGGTCATTAATTGTTTATGAGCAGAGCTGTATCCTTGTCAGTGTTTAAGATTAAGAGAAGTGCCACCAAACAGCTCAATAAAACCACAGTTTACCATTTTAATATGTTAACTACTGTTACTGTTACTGTAGCATCTCCGTAATTGTTAAAATGAAAGTATTCATACATTGAGGCTGCTTCCATTTCAGTTTCATCTCCTTGCATAGATAGGCGCTCTAGATGGTAGTCATACTGTGTGCATTTCTGTGGACAAGGGGATTTGGCACAAAAAATAGATTTGTTTCTAAATTAGTCACAGTATGTAATGTGTAAATCAACACTGGACTGTATCTTTTGTCAGTATCAGCCAATATGTGGCGGTTGGATTGTAAATTACTGAACTTTATTGGATGGATTACCATACATTCAGGATTGACATAAATTTGCTTATATTTGTACCAACATCAAGAAGGCAGGATTTATAGACATGATGTACTACCGATTATGGTATTACTTTGCACAGACCTCATGACTGTCCATTAAAGAAAGCTTTGGACCTCTCTTACTGATTTTAGAGGTAGTTGAGCTAAATTGAGGTGCATCTTGGAGAGAATCCACACTTTAGATTACCATTGTTACCTGCATCTGGAGATGGCCTAGTTGTGGAAGTGAGTCATGTTCTTTCACTTCAGTCCTTGAAATGGCCCGCTCTCAGACTAACTTTGAGAACAAGCCTTCAGCATCAAGCCAGATGTTTTGATGCAATGCTTGAAGACGTGTGTGCTGATGTCTGAAGTGCTAATAATATAAAATCTGTCAAGAATCATTTTTTTAATCAAATATTTGTAATATTTTCATTCTCCCGTCTGTCAAATCAACTGGATAAAAGCTAAATGACCCTGCAGCCCTCCACAGAGGATTAGTGTAAGATGATTTCTGTGCTTAACCCACTCATAACTGTGTTTTCTCTCCTCACCGCAGCAACTGCCCCTGCTCCCTGGCTGCCGCCCTGGCCAGAGCCACAGCAGACAGCCTCCTTCAGTCCGACCTCTCCATCCACAACCTCAACAAGACTGTGGAAGATGGAGCTGACCCATTACCACGTGAGTCCCCCGGGGAGCCCACGAGACTGCTCTCTCAAACAAATTAGGTCTCCCTCTCACTTCATCCCACACATACACAGGCGTAAAACCACCAGGGCTGTGTCCCACTTCTCCATCACAAAGTGCATTAAGTGGGATTTGACCGCTAGAGGGCAGGAAGGAAACTCAGACTCACAGCTGGAAGCTTGGGACAAAATGTAACAGGGCTGCACAAAAGTCTTCAAGCATCCCTCAGTTATTCATATTCTGTATCCATTGGGCCAGATTTTCATATTATCCTTCTGATGTTATGATCAGCAGACAGCAGAACTATATAAGTGGATAAAATTGAGATTTGGATTGGTTAAAAACTGGATTTTTTTTTTTTTTTAAAAAACCTCTGATGGCGTTTTTTTTTTTTTTGTAGCTAGTTTCCCTGTTTTGAATTTAATGTGAAATTGCATTCATCAACTGCAGACTCACTGTTTGATGGCAACTTTACAATGAACGCAAAGGGAGTTTGTGTTCTTCATCTTTTTCTGGACTATGTCAGATCTTATTTTGTCAACGTTTGCTCAAGATTTTATACAACAGACCCACAGAAAGTAATGTGTTATTGTAATATGGCGAGAAAATGACACGTGGTATGCTGATGTGTTTATTTATATTCAGCCTCCTTTACTCTGTTAAAAAAACATGAGTGGAAATGAACACTGTACATCAACCTCGACATACTATCATCAGGAAAGATGGTGATGGCAACATTATACTGAAGGAAAAAAGGAAAGGTGGCCACAGTTCATGGGAAGATAAATACAGCCCTGTCCTGAAATTAAACCACTTAGAGACTGCAGAAGGCTCGAGACTTGGCGGAGGTTCGCCTTTAAGCGGGACAGCTACCCTAAACATGCAGCCAAGGCTTAAATGTTTTAATCAAATAATATTTTTGTGTAAGAAAGGTTCAGTCAGACTCCAGACCTAAATTCAATGGATCTCGCATTTCTGTCGCAACCATTTCCTGAAAGCAAGGGGAAAAGTTACAAAATGTCTTTTGGCAACTCTAAGAACAAGCAAAATGGGTCAGAACACTAAACATGTCCTCATTGGTATGCTTGGAATACACCCGCCTTCTTCCAACTAGTCAATTATTGTGCACAGAGTCTCAATTTGTCTGTTTAGAGAGATCACATCTGTTCGTAACACAGTCATCTACACAATTATTGGCATCCCTGGTAAAGATCGGTACAAACGCCTAAAACTAAATAGTTGTTTTGGAGAGATGGTGACCGCAAGCTGTTGATAGCCATTTCTTTTTTTGCTTCTAGAGATAAATTTGGATTCTCATCCAGCCTCGTTGTAGTAGCCATTTCATCACACATATCTTGTCTTGCTTTATTGGCCATATTCTCTTGTCTTTTCCATTTTGAAGAGTGGTTAAAAGTAACAACCTAGATCTGCCCAATAATCTTAAAAATGCTGCAGTTATATTTAGATCACAGGGATTGTTTGTTTGTAGTTGCCAATAATCGCATCATCTGTGTTTTCATAAACATAGATTTATTCTTTAACAAGGAGCTAATTCCTCAACAGAATAAAAGTGCTAAAGCTAAACGTTGCAGTGAAATGATATTACTGCAGTATAAGAGGGATTTATTGCTTTTATACATATTTATCAAAAATGGAAGAAAAAATATTACATTTATACATTTTAAGATAATAGTTGTTACTTTTAGCTTGCAGAGAATGATGAAAATATTCTCTAACAAACTCCAGCTGGACAGTGATGAAGTGTGCTGATGTATCTAAATATCTTTATTTATTCTCGACCTTCTTGAACATTTTGAACACAAACGACATTTTTTTACCCTTTCCAAAAAAAAAATGTCAGGCTTCTCCAAATGCGACAAAAGGCAGCACTAAATTACAAATATTACCTCAAATGTTGCATCAAGCATTGGTATTTACCCAAAACATTCTGTATGTTATATAGTTTGTCGAACAAAAAGGCAGAATAATTGCAGAAGCATGTATTATTCACGCATGATCCAGTGCTATTTATAGCATCACAGAGTGGACACCATCAGGAAGGAGGCTATTTTTAGCATAAGATTAACGCCACAATGAACATAAACACAGATATTAATTAGCATATCACATCACTTGAGTAACATTGAAATGTAAGAAGTTGCTCTATATAACTTCAGTCCATTTACCATTTTATGTACGTTGTCATCTCAGATAGCGTTAGATGAGAGTACACGTGCTACACAGTAGGGGTGGGGATTTATTGCATCGTTTTATCGTTATGAAAAATGTCTTATCATGATAAGATTTTGACTTTATCATGACAATGATAAATTCCAATCAGTGGTGTCTGAAAACCCCCAAAACTACCATTGTCATTTTTACTTTTTTTATTTTTTGCACTTTTTGTTCCTTGAGAGCATTAATAAATATCAATAAATACCAAAATCTAATTAATTGTAGTTACTGTGTGGGGTTTAGTGATTAAAAATCACACTACCGTTTGTAGCTAATGTCCCGATGAAGTCTATTTTGAATTTTGTTTTGATATGTTATGTTATATTATTAAACATATATGGGGCTATAATTAAAGTGACATGCAGTCACAGCTATCAGTGACACTGGAAGAAGCTGTAAATAGTCTTTTATGATCACTTTTATCATTATCACAATAATACCACAATATATCGTGATAAAATTCAAAGTCTGTATCGCCTATTCCTGCTATACAGGAAATGCATCAAAATAAAATGTATGTTGTATGGAGGAAATGCCAAAATAAAAGCACCAAGAAAAAAAAAACTGCTTTATGTCACCATTCAGGCCCAGTTTACACCTCGTTTTTTGTTGCGTATCTGCTATTCATCTACACCACAAGTTGGAAATTTTAACTGGAACGGCCCCTAAAGTCGGTATTACGAATCGGAAAGTTGGTGCAACAGGATGGTACCCGACTTTGGCATTCATGATGGCTGCCACTCACAACAACATTCAGTAAAACCTCATACTTTCACTGTTTGTAGCAGCTCTCTATTATTAATGTAACAATTAGTCAGTCATACAGGTGCTATCTTTCAGTGTTCATCAGACAGGATGTTTCGGCTTGTTTTATTTGCACAAAATACCTTCTAGAACAGCGTCATTGTCATTGTTTTGACAACAGTAGCCATAGTAGCTAAACCAGCAACGAAGGATCGCCGCCTACAGTTGAATATTTCACGTGCACTTGAAAAGTTTAGCATGGCTTAAAAGATTTTGCAATCGAATATGAGTTTAAAATGCATTCTGAGGCTCAAGTTGGCTGTTTTTGTACGTCTAACGATGGCTTTTGTGCGAGTGTCCATGTTTTTTCCTACTGTCCAACAAGCGGGAAACTGTAACGCAAAAAAGGCGGCGATGAGGTAATTGTTAGTCCTGACCTCCGAGGGCAAATGCAACACGCAGTTAGTTAGTGGCGACACTTTTTTAAGCAGGGCATGTTTTATGCATGCACAGTGGTTGAGTTTCAAAAGAATATACCGCCTACTAGTGGCATGGCAGGGAAATTACACCATTTTTAACGTCTATTAGTATCAGGTGCACGAATATTTCAATAAAAGCGTCACGCAGACGTGTTAACAGAAACAGAAAAACAATCCTGTTTCTGAGCTGTCTTGCAAATTCCCTTGCTCCTGCACCACTGTATCGTTAAATACAATATAATTTTGTTTCATATATTTATAGCTGGTATATTTTTATTTTGCCTACAATATAGTGGACAACCCACATTAGCCTAACATGCTCAGTTAGTGTATATGATGCATTTATTAACAGTTTATTCTGACGTTAAGACATGAGTGCTTATGTAAGTAATCAACAGGATTTTGCCCACGTGTACACGATCTTTGAATATGTAAAAGAGTGTTAGTGCGGCCCGTTTCAATTAACCAAATCTCTGTGAATTATTTTGCACCGTCTTTGTTGCAGAGATGGAGTCGGTGAAGATGGCCCGGCTGGTGTTTAACACTCTGTTTGAGACGTGCTGCCTCTGGCAGAAGGAGCTGCCTTACCGCCGCCGCCCACAGCCATACTACGAAACGTCCATCCACGCCATCAAGAACATGAGGCGCAAGATGGAGGACAAACATGTCATCATCCCCGACTTCAACACCCTCTTCAACATTCAGGTAAAACATCGGGTTTTTGTCCAAACGCTGAATGTTGGTCAAACACTGCCAAAACGGAACTAGAAATAAGTAAAATATTCTTTAAAATGAGTGTATTTGTCCTTGATTTGAGCAGGTAAATAAGATGATTTGCCAATGGAATAAGATTTTTGCACTTAAAATGGGAACAACTCATCTCCATAATCTTATTTCAAGTGCAGGATGTCTAATTGTCTTATTTTAGGGGTCAAAATACTCGTTCCATTGCTCAAATCAAGGATTAAAACATTAACTTTAAGAACATTTAACTTATTTTTAGATCCGTTTTTTCAGTGAAGGATAATTATCTCATCCAAAGCTAAAGTGTGCACACTTATGCAGCCAAGTTATTGCAGCGTTTTTCCATCTTCGTTTTCCCCACAAACAGATTTGTTTCTTTCGCATTTCGATTAGAAAAGGTTAAGTCACATTAAAAGTGGAAAAAATAGATAATACTTTTGTCATTCACTCTACCTTTATACTTACCCAACCCGTACTATTTGCAATAACATTGATTTCCCAAATAAATATACACGTATTTGTTTGCACAATGGGAGACAGACTGTACCATAACATTAAATGCAAGTGTTTAAAATATAAGTAAATTATGCTTTCCTGTATTTGGATCTAAATAGTATTTTAGGAAGGCTTTGCCCATATAGCATTTATATATTGCAACTCCCACACTGTACGGTAGCCTTACCCTCAGGAGTCTTTAGAATAGAGCTATTTCAAGAGCTGTGTCTGGAGGTCTAACTGTATTTATGTTTGTTAGACTGCCACTATTGTACATGGTCTAAAACTGGAGGCGAGCATGGTGGCTTTCTTTGGCTGCTGCTTTTCCCACAGTGAGAACCTTTTTCAATGAATGTCAACGCAGCAAGTCATGTGTTTTTTTTTTTTTTTCTCTCTGGTTTTTGTCTCCTAGGATCAAGAGGAACAGGCTTTCTTCGCTGTGTTTGACGGCCATGGCGGAGTGGACGCCGCCATTTATGCCGCCAACCACCTCCACGTCAATTTATTCCACCAGGAATCCTTCAGCCAGGACCCCAGTGAGGCGCTGTGTAGAGCCTTCAAGATGACTGATGAGCGCTTTGTGAAGAAGGCCTCACGAGAGGTAACCCTGTCCTCAGCAAACACAAACCTTTCATCGTGATTTACTCTTGTCCTGTTCTATTACTTTCTTTTTTTTTACAGCAGCAGCTCTTGTCGTCTGATCTTAAAGGTATACTATGCAACCGGGGTTGATTTTCCAGCGAGGCTCCCCCCAGAGGGCGAAAGTAAAAGTGCACTGTCGTAAAGATGCTCAGCTGTTCTAGTTTCTACATCAAGCTAGGCGCAGTTGTTTTGAGCTTAGCAGACAGGCGAACGCAACGAAAAGTGGAAAAAATGGCAGTACTAACAATGACTAACACTGAAGGTATGAACATCAGGGTTTCCCGCAGCGCTGGAAGCATTACACGCTGCGGCCGCCGCCTCGCCAGTTTTATTATTATCAAGTGAGAATGCTATACAGCATTCTCACTTATTAAGTTCCTTCAGGTCTTGATTATTATTCCGTACGTTTTTCGGCATCTAACTACTCCTGCATACTTCAACCGATTTAAACAATTTTTGTATCAAAACGTTCAGCTCGTTCACGACATTACTGCTATGTCTTTTTGTAATTATAACTTTTATAATATTTAAAATATTTAACTTTTTGTGCGTTTTTTGCTCTCATTGAAAATGAATGGAGAATCCTTCAAATTCTTCAAATATTTCAACTTTTTGTCATCTTACTGCTTCAGCCTACTTTCACCTATAAACGCCATTCAACTTTTAAAACGTAGTGATATCTTTTGGCTATTATGGTATGTTTCAGCTTTTTCATATCTTTCACCATTTTCGTATAGTACGTCTTTAAAATAATTTTGGCTTTTCAAGAAATTCAGCAAATAACATGCGTTGCTATGGTTGTCAAGTGGCAGTTGGTAGAGTGCGCACTCTAGAAATTCAACAAATTCTTCTTCTCCGAACAACTTCTTCTCACTCGCTCAAATTTCACCCTATCCACATAAATTATACATCAAAACGTAGGAATCTTTGTCTGGATTCGGAAAATGTAATCATCATTGGTGTGGGATTTATAGATTTTTCGCAAATCACCTCAGAGCGACACTAACCCGAAACCTTCCCCATTCATTTCCTATGGAGCGGTTTTCAAAAATGACACCTGGAAATCCAAAACATCACATGTTTTCGCATCGTCGCTACTCCTAAACCAATTCATGTAGAGGCATGAGACTTTCACACATTCATGTCCCGACCCTTCTGGCGCTCACAAAAGAGAAATTTTGTTGATAAATGTTACGGTTTTGCCGCAGGAACAATTTGTTCGGGAGTAGCGTTTTGGGAAAATGCTAAAACAGGATCAGACTTCAATCTCCCCAAATGAGGCACTTTTCTACATCGTCGCTACTCCTAAACCGTTTCATGTACAGGCATGAGACTTTCACACATTCATGTCCCGACCCTTCTGGCACTCATAAAAAAGGAATTTTGTTGATGGCTGTTACGGCTTTGCCACAGGAACAATTTGTTCGGGAGTAGCGAATGTGCAAAATCCTTAAAACGCTTTGGAGCTTCATTCTTCCACATCATCCACTTTTTACATCGTCGCTGTGCCTACACCGATTTTTGTACAAACCTAAAAATGAACTCCATAGTCCTCAAAAGCCTGCTGATACTCAGAGTGAAAGAATTATTTTGATATCTCTTATACTTTTTCAGCTACAGCGATTTGTTCGGGACCGTTTGTAGAGGATTTCTCAAATTTCATAAAAATCCTCTTTATATCATAATTTTTTACGCCTAAATTAAAATATTTCTAGCAAAAACCGATAGTTTTTCTTGTTCTCCTATCCGTTACGAACTAAACGCTGAAAAAATTATGTCTCTACCATTTACAGAACAGGAGACATGGAGCGTTGTTTGAGGCAAAGTTCTCCATTCTATTTCAATGAGGCAGAGTCTGACAAAGTCTCTGCACTTCGGGAGACTGGCCGCTGCAGCTGTGTCAGTGAGTTTCCATGACGACGGAACTCTGAGGGCCAGAGGGACACGCTCCATTCGGATAGAATAGCAACTTTCAACATCCACTGCAGTGGCTGTGATTAATGTAGGAGCCTGAAATTCGCACAGTCACTTCCTCTTAACATTTTAAAATTTTCAAGTGACTTTCAGCCATGTGTCAGTTTTCTGTCCCATTTTGGATGTCACATGCTTTCCTATTGGGCCTTTGCTTCCAACAGGACCTGGCATGATGCCCAGACACGACCCAATTGGCCAATACAGCATCCCCCACATGTGGGAAATGGCGCTACTGACCATTTTGGTCAAATGTTGAGTTCTTGGCCCAGATGTGGTGAGGCTGCTTTGCTAAAGGAGGCCAATCTGACCCATGAACTTTGGTCACGTTTGGTGACATTAAGAATTGGCACCCCTTTTTGATGCACTTCCCAGTAGAGGATTTGGACCAAACTGACAGAGTACAATCACCCGGTGATACTGAACACAACCATGCTAGCGGCTAACGGTTAGCATGTTGCTAACCAGAAGTAGCTTTAGAAAGGTCCTACCAACTTCTGCTTAGCCGGGGTTGTTCTGCCTTTACAGACAAATAGAGGGCTACAGCTGTGAGGGAGTCTCCATGACAACCCTTTTAGCCAGAGGCTTCTAGGAGGTCTATTGACTTAACATGGCACCTTTCGAAGGGCACTGTGGGTGCTGTGAAGACCGTAGGAAGCTGAAATTCGCAGTGTTACTCCCCGTTAGTATTTTTGACGGTACCACGAGGCAGGCGCCTTGCTAAATTTCTTCAGAATTTTTTTAGTTGTTCTTAATCTTCAAATTCTTCAATTTTTTTTAAATTTTTCCAATTTTTCAAATTCCTTCAAATTTGTTCAAATTCTCTAAATTTCTTCTAAATTTTTTAAATTCTTCAAGTTTGTCAAATTCTTCAAATTTTTCAAATTCCTTCAAATTTTTTGAAAATTTTTAAATATTTCAAATTTCTTCAAATTTTTCAAATTCCTTCAAACTTTTTCAAATTCTCCAAATTTCTTCAAATTTTTCAAATTCTTCAAATTTTTCAAATTCTTCAAATTTTTCAAATTCTTCAAATTTCTTCAAATTTTTCAAACTTCAAAATTCTTCAAATTCTTCTATTTGTTTCAATTCTTCAAACTTTTTCAAATTCTTCAAATCTGATTTCAATGTTTTCTGCATCTTCTGCTCAATCATTCTGCAGATTAGCATTCTCACTGCTGTTTCGCAGGAACAGCCTTTTCTAGTTATTATTATTATTATTATTATTATTTTTTTTTTTTTTTTTTTTATGTTGGCGAGATGCTACCGCCTCGCCAACATAAAAATAAATAAATAAATAAATAAATAATAATAATAATAAAACTCGACATGCTTGCATGTTTATTTGACGTTAACACGCGGTTCTTTGTTGTTGCTTTCGCGCGTGCATATAGTGAATGGCAGGGCAAAAACACATGGAGTTCTCGCCGTAAAGCCAGACTTCTGTGTGTGCGGGCCGAGAGCTCTTGCAATTGCAAGTGCGGTGTTTCCCCCACAGACCACCAGTGCGGCCGAGAAAACCTTTGTTCGACCTGAAATGACTCATTTAATCATCCAAAACGGTATGGAACACATTAATTAACTGAAAAATGTTGCATAGTATGCCTTTAAACCACTATAATCAGTTTTGGACTGTAGCTTTTCCTCGGTATCTAGATGTATTTGTTAGAGATGGTTAACTTGTGGTTGTGTCTTTGTGTGTTCGTGGCAGCACCTGCGCTGTGGAACAACAGGCGTGGTGACGTTCCTGCGAGGTCGGACGTTATATGTGGCCTGGCTGGGGGACTCCCAAGTCATTCTGGTGCGGAGGGGCCAGGTGGTGGAGCTGATGAAAGCCCATAAACCAGACAGAGAGGTGATACACAGAGCTCTTTCTTAAAAGAATAAACAAATAACACATCTGTGAAGGTTAACGTTAGACCCATTCCACATTCTCCGTGACGTCACCGTTAGCAGACAAGGGCTGAGCTGAAATGTCTATTAACGTAAGATTTATATTATATTATATTTTATCGAGAGCAAACTTTCGATTGGCTGTATTTTTCAGCCATACCAACATGTAAGTTTCAGCTAAAAACAAAACTGGGATACCATCCACCCATCCATCCATCCATCCATCCATCCATCCATCCATCTACTCATCCATCTATCCATCCATCCATCCATCCATCCATCTACTCATCCATCTATCCATCCATCCAGTCATCCATCTATCCATCTATCCATCCATCCACTCATCCATCTATCCATCCATCCATCCACTCATCCATCTATCCATCCATCCATCCACTCATCCATCTATCCATCATCCATCCACCCATCCATCCACTCATCCATCCATCTATCCATCCATCCACTCATCCACCCATCCACTCATCCATCCATCCACCCATCCATCCATTCATCCACCCATCCATCCATCCATCCATCCATCCATCCATCCATCTATCCATCCATCCATCCATCCACCCATCCATTTTCCAGCACGCTTATCCCTATTGGGGTGCTGGTGCCGATCTCCAGCTGTCAGTGGGCGAGAGGTGGGGAGATGGGATACCAAGTAATAAAACTTCAGTATATAACTTTAATGATTAACTTAAAAAGTAAGCACAATTAGAGCCGGCTGAAAGAAGAATCTAGACTATCTTATTCTATATCTTTATCTTTTTACACTATGCACGACTCTGTGTGTGCCATTACGTTTGTGGTATCTGGTGTGGTAACATACATCTGGTTTAGGCTACATTTGGTGAAAATAAGCTAACTCAAGGCTGGTTTATGCTTGACATTCTGCTCGTATATGAGTCGTTTAGACAAAACGTCTGCAGTATTTTTATGCTCCAAGGGGCTTTTCCTCCAATGCATGGTGCTCCTACGCCAAGCGTACTACAACACACCCTACAGACAAAAGCAGAAAAAAGCAGCTGTTGCCGACATTTTAAAGCCTCTTCCTTTCTTCTAAAAGTGACGGCGATTTCTGTCCAGGAATTGTTGACAGCTTGTTGATCACAGTGGCCCAATCATAGAGAGTAGACTCTATATTTATAAACCTCCGCCAGGAGGAGCGCTTGCTCGTCCGCCATGCAACTGTCCGTGTAGTTAGAAACCTTCGTCACTGTCAAGAGACACACTAACAGGAAGGTGTTGAGGCTAACAAAGCCACCGACATTTCCCTACCGGACAACCCCGTCACCTTGTTTTACGTCCTCAGGTAAAGCTCACACAGGTCTAAACCCACACTGCAAAAATAGAGCTAAAAATAAGAACATTTTTCTTGAATTTTAAGTATTTTTCCTTGATTTGAGCAGGTAAATAGGACTATTTGCCAATGGAATAAGATTTTTGCACCTAAAATAGGAACAATTCATCTCCATCACCTTATTTCAAGTGCAGCATATCTAATTATCTTATTTTAGGGGTAGAAATACTCATTCCATTGGCAAAGAATCGTATTTACCTGCTCAAATCAAGGACAAATACATTATTTTCAAGAAAATTTTACTTATTTTTAGTTCTCTTTTTGCAGTGCATTTAGTAAACAGTAATTTTCATAGGGCTACAAAACCATTAAACATTTGAGCGTTTTACAAAATAAAATGTTAAAGCTCAAAAAGTAAACACTATCAGGACGAGTGCTTAATGCTTATTTTATGTGACGATGAATGTTTGTGTGTCTTTTTATTCATAGTACATCACTTGACCCCTTTAAAGTATAAATCACTTCCACAAAACATGCAGATATCTAGTTACTTTATTACCCCTACTTTTTTTTTTTGGATGCCTTAAAGAGGGAATATCAAGCAAAGCGCCCATCATCATTGCTTTCTTGGCATCTATACATCCATTTTGAAATTGCACTTTGTTTTTTTTTCAGTTCAATAACAGAAGCCCTGTCTAACCTAAATAAAATAACAACATTCTGAGTGGATCATTACTTTAAGTATATATCTAACAGAGGCAGGTGGAGCACTCTCATGATTGATGTGGCGTCCCGTGACGAGCGTCTCTTGTGTTTGCAGGATGAGAAGCAGAGGATCGAGGCTCTGGGAGGATGTGTGATTTGGTTCGGCACATGGAGGGTCAACGGGAGTCTGTCCGTATCCAGAGCAATAGGTAAAATCAAAGTTCTGCCACATGCAACACGCTGAGGTGCGCCGCATGGAGGAGGCAATACTCTTACCTGATTTGTTTTGACAGGCGACTCAGAGCACAAGCCCTACATTTGCGGGGACGCAGACCACGGCGTTTTCCCATTAGACGGCTCAGAAGACTACCTGATACTGGCCTGCGATGGGTTCTGGGATACCGTGAGTCCAGACGAGGCGGTGCGGGTGGTCAGCGACCATCTCCAGGAGAACACCGGAGACACCACCATGGTGGCCCACAAGCTGGTGGCCTCCGCCCGAGATGCAGGTTCGAGCGACAACATAACCGTCATAGTGGTGTTCCTGCGGGACCCCCGCTCCCCGCCGCCAACCAGCACCGAGGATGAGGAGGAGGGTGTGGCGGAGGAACAGGCGGAGCAGGAGGAGGCAGCCGAGGTGGAGGAAGAGGAACAGGAGGAAGAAGAGGAGGAAGATGAAGCAATGAGGGTAGAGCGCGAGGGAGGCAGCGCCGCAGACGTTGGAGGGAAAAGCCGCGGCGGCTGGCCCCTGCAGCAGTGCTCGGCTCCGGCAGACCTCGCCTACGAAGACCGAACGGACTCGCTAACGGACAGAACCAGCCTCAGCTTGCTGGGGCCGTCGCTGGAGAGCCACATTTCCCTGATCCAGGGCTCAAGGAAGCCCTGCTTTACCTTTAGCCCCGACCTCTTCGCAGCCGCCCACAGCTATCGAGGAGAACGCCCTCTGAGACGCAGGTCATGCGTCCCGTTTCAGGAGCCCGGCATCTCTAGCTTTACGGACCCACAGTGGCCCCAAACGACCATGCTGTTAAGCCGAGCAGTGAGGCGAAACCACAGGCGGGGCCACGTCAGCCGTCGGTGGGGCCGTAGGTGGCCAAACAGATCCAAAGAGCTGCTAGGTCTGATACCGTCTGGCCAAACGCAGTGCTGCTCCCCCTGGAGGCCTGGAGTGGCAGTGCCTCACCTGCCGCCCGATGCCACGATCTGAAGCTTCGGCCAAACCAAACCATTACCACTTCTCCCCCTGACCCCCACCCCACCCACCTTTGCCTTCAACAACACATCTTTCTTTGATAGTAAGTAGTCGTGGCTCCTGCAGTCGTCATGTGATTAATCAATCAATGTTAGAGGACCGGTACTCTCTGTCCTAAGTCAAAACGTTTCACAATGTAAGCTGGCCCACCGAACACAAGCGCTGCTTGTTGATGCTTTTAAGTAAAGCCCAAACCGCATCCTCTCCGTCGTGACCACTGATTAGTCGATATGAAGCCAGAGCTCAAAACGCTGGACAGTAGGATGTATACACGGACTGAATGTGATATAAATGTTTAAAAAAAAAAAGGCACTGTAGTATGACATGTTTATGAAGTAGACCAGAGCAGTTACTGCAGACCATGAGGTTTGAGCTGCATCACTTCAGGAAAGAGAAACGGGGATTTCAAGTACATTTTAAAAACACCTGTTATTAGCGAGTAGCAGCGTAGTTCTGTTCTGGGCTCTGAATGCCCTCAAGTGATGAAAAATATTATCTTGCATTCGTTTATTTATGTGCCTGGTTGTTCCACGCTCTTTTAGAGAGATGTTATTTATTTTGAAAGATATATTAGAGGAACTTTTGTTATTTAAAAAAGAAGAAGAAAGAAATACACAATTGCTGGAAAGGTAGACTATCAAAAGTTGCCCCTCCTGTGTAGTTGTTGCACTGTAAACATTTGCTCCCTCTCACTCACAACGGCACTAGCAGGATTGGAAGCTGATATTTTCTCATTTTGTTTGACATTCTTTAATGTAATTATTTAGTGTATTTGACATCACATATATATGTTTTTAATGAACTAAATGTAATAACGGTGGTAATGCCTTTTTCATTGTTGACACTTTCCTAATCTGCTGCCACGGAAAACGACATATATACAGTGCCTCCAGAAAGTATTTGCATTTCTTTATTTGTTCCAAGTAAAACAATAGGTTTAGTTACATATTTATTCATATATTAATTTCCGTATTGGTTTTTCTAGCTGTTATGTTTACTTTATCTATCTATCTATCTATCTATCTCTCTATATATATATATATATATATATATATATATATATATATATATATATATATATATATATGTCTGAAATTTTTTTTTTATTTCTCCTTATGGGCTATTTTTGATTGATTTTTTTTTTTTTTTCTCCTGAGAAACATTTATAAAATAGGCTTTAAGTATACGATATAAAACCAAAAAACGGGGGCAATGTGAAGTGGTGTGAATACTTTCTGCTGGCACTGTAAATTCTTTATAGCTGTACATCTTATTTATTATTTTCCTTCATTGTAACCAACAGACCTTGGACCAAAACTACACAACTTAATTTTGTGTTGCATCATACACATTTTCCCCTCATCCAAGAATACAACATTCTTTCTGGGAAAACAGATTGTGTGACATCAGTGCTTTCTCATAATTTTTTATGGAGTAAAACATATCCTCTTTTTGTGAGATAGATGTTAACTAACTAAGCATTACGTCCAGCTCTAATGGCTTATCTTGCCTTTTTTGTCCCCCCAAGCAATCCTCTAGTAGCGGATGAGTAGGTTCATAGATGAGGCTGGAACAAATCTTGCTGCTGGTTTGTGGCAGTGAAGGCAGACGCTGTTCTGCCCCTGCCCATGCAGTCAATGACCCAGCAATTATCCTGCAACAATTTGTCTACTCTTAAAAGCATTACCCGTCGGATTATAAAAGATTAGATTTCACTTACCTGAATAAATGCCTCATGTAGTCCAGTATTCCAGATGGGATGTAGGCCTGGGCTAATGGGTTTTTACGCAGAAGGATATTGATGTAGGTGTACATTTCTTTTTCGTTTTCATAGTTTTACATGTATTTGCTTTTACACAAAACTCACTGAGGAGACGTATTTTTAAAAAAAGGCTTGATAACATTACAGTTAATATTAATAGAATACATCTGAAAGATGGAAATCATCTTTATGTATGAGACGTATTTTCCCCCTCACCCTGGATAACTTATTACAAGATTAATGCATTGATATCATCTAAAAGAAAAGTGCAAGGAAATTGGACAAGAATTTAATAACTAAAAAGAAAATTTGAAACCACTCTTTCTCAGAAATATGTAAAAGTACAACCTGCAGCTTTTTGTTTAGCTCAGTCTTAATACTCTTTTTGTTGAAGCTAATTTCAGCATTGTGACAGTGCAACTTCAAGCCTCTTAACGAATGACTCTCCAACATAATGTGTTGCAGCTCTACCATAATTTTATGCACAAAATAGGAATTTCTTGAGGGTTTGTTACAGTTAACAAGGGGTACCACATGTCAATCAAAGGTTCACTTAAATAGAACCTGTGTGAGATAAATATATAAGTAAACAAACTTTTGGTTTTACCAGTCTCATTGCAAAGATATAGAAAATACCTTTGTGAAAGTGAAAGATTGCTCCTGCTGTGAAATCCACTGAGGCTGCCTGCCATGGCCCCACTGGAAAAAAATCTTAATTGGATGTAACTATGATCTGTTCCAGATTTTGGAACGGTGTCCCCCATTGCTGCTGTCTAATATCTAGCCCTCTTATTCTGTTATCAGGTCGTCAGTCTTTCATAAGACTGCACAAATCCAAGAGCTGATACCCAGATAACTTCATCATTTGCTAAATTTACCAAATAGATATAGTAAAAAAATTAGACTATTTTCCCAGTTATAAAACAGGAAAGTACTGTCAACTGTGACATTGAACTTGAGAATTAACTGTGGTTAAAAAGTTAATAATCTCATAAATTAACAAATTTTGATCATTATCACTGGAGATACATCTTTGAATTTTGTAGAACTGAGAGCTCATTGATGTACTATAAACTATAAAGAACATTCATTTCTGTTTGTTTATTACGTCCTTAAATGTTAGATATGGCCATTTTTTTTATTACACTGTCAATATATCTTGGAGTTAAATGTGTTATTACAAACATTTCAGCTGACTGTTGATTTTGTTTGGAATGGCAACAATTGTTAGCATACCATCAGAACTAGCTGTCCTAGTAGCATCGGCTTGATTCAGTTTTTTTTCCATCTGATGTTGAAGCAAAATCCTGAAAACATTTCAAATAAAATTTATTGAATTTAAATCAACTGGTTTAAAATAAAAGCTAAAGTATGTGCAAGTAAGCTACAAGTCCCAGGATACAAAATCTTCTAGCTAGCATGAATGCTTCTCTAAGCTAGCGAGAAAGGCAAGCTAACATTTTTCTGGTGAGAAACTATGGTGATAAACTGCTTTTCTTGGAGTGCAGTAATTATCTTCATTATTACATATTGTTCATTGCAAAAACATTTTACTCATGCAGTTATCTTGGTTGTCTCAACCATTAGTAAAACAAGTTTCAGATGGGCATATAATCAAGTAGCCTAATGCTAGCAAAATCAACAAATGCTAGCAATATCATAAAGTAACTGATAAATGGAAGGGATGGAATTTAATGTTCTTTTGTCTAGGCTTTATGTCAAAAATCTGTATTTCTAAAATTATACACAAACACACCCAACACACTTTAAATCATAGAGAAAATGGCAGTAAAAATAAACAATACTTGGCAAATGACCCTAAATTAAGCTGCTAGGAGTGTAGAGTCCAACAATTTATACCCTGCTGGTGAAATAACATGAATTTATTGAACCACTGTAGTAATAGGTGGCTAATACAATCAGTACAGTATCTTTTGAAGCAAGTTAAGTCCATTATTGAGCCGAAGTTGCCAAACAACAAGTGATATTTTATTGGCACATTTGGGGGATATTAAACTAGAAAAATAGGGATATATTTCCTGTGTGGCACTGCTTCCTACTTCACTGTTTGGTTACATTTAAGAGTAGAGATTAAGGTCATTTCATGCATTTCCATTAGCTCAAACTGCTTCAACCGTTGTCATTAGAAGTGGTTGAAGGGACCAAGTTGACAAACGTTGAAAAACAGAATTAAAACAGTCAACACATTTGTGTATGTTCTGAAGTTGTTGTTTTTTTTTTTTTTGTTTAAATCCTTCCACTTTTTTCTAGCAGTTTTGATTGAGAAGGGTTAACAGGGTAATTTTATTTCTCCTTTTATTTACTTTTACAAACTAGCTATCTGAAGACTAATTTGAAATACTAATTTCCCTTCATCTGATGCAATGAAACGGCAAAATGTTTATCACATCCGAGTTCTGTGAACAGAGGCTTTGCTGGTCGACAGAACCAGGTCCCCCAGTATCAGCTCCAGCTTGACTCTAGCTGGTGTTACCCTGCGAACATGCTGTCGAGAGCATTAGTGGAGCAGACTGTTCCATACTGTGGAAAATTAGGTCGACATGCAGGTGATTTTCTTTTCTTCTTTCTACTTCTGTGGTTAAGAGCCATCAATACTGGGGAGGTGTACGAAATGAATCGAGAACGCAAACTAGAAGCCATTTAATTCCCCTGTGGGAGCAACGCCACAAACTCAGTCTCGAAAGGCCTGAAGAATACAGATAAAGGGGATAACAGTCATTTAAACTATTCACTTACGCATGAATGTGTTTGTGTGTATATCCTGAGTACTAACTGAGAGTGGCGCGAGTGCTGGAGGAGTGTACATATAGTAACTGTATTGTAAATTTGTTTTAATCTACAAGACTCAGCAGCTGGGAGTCAGTCTTAAACCACAAACTGTCTAAATTTTCCAGCGCCGGGCAGAGATGCTGTTTTCTTTTATTGGACTCATAGTAGGTCGGTAGTAGCTTAGCTGCAGTTTCATCTTGCTCTCACGCTGAGACGTAAACAGTAAACCAGAGATAAATAAAGATGTCATTAACCCACATATTAGGATCAAGACACTTCAGTCAAAATGACCGTATCCCCGGTTCAAATAAACGTTCAGCTGGCAGGATTTCTCTCCAGATGTGCAAATGAGAGCTTAATGCAGTGCTACACATTAGAAGAAGAGGGAAATCAAGGACCTGCTGTGGAGTTCTGGCCCCAACTGTTGAACCATGGATTAAATATTTTCACCAATTTTATCCATGTGGTACCAGCAGGATTATGTTATACTGCCATTTGTTTTAATTGTGTGAAATAAGATTGTTTAAAACTAGGAAATGTTTGAATAATCCGGGTTTTTGCTAAAATAAAAACGTTCGACTGAAATCTAATACCATTAAGGAGATCAAATGATTAAATTTAGTTGGTTCCAAATTGCCTTGTTTTGGAGCATGCAAACTCCAAACAGGAACGCCTTAACTGGGATTTAAATTCAGAAATGGGTGTAAGGGCACCAATTCTAATGAGATAATTTACAGGTGCATTTAACGGTATTAAAGGTGCATAGCCACGTTATTTGACTTTTTAAAAATGTGTACGCCGGTAGCTCACTCTGGTTGCATACAAAGTTTTTATGACAGAATTTCACGTCCTGGAGGCGTATTAGGTGTTATTTTGGT
Source organism: Fundulus heteroclitus (assembly GCF_011125445.2). Lineage (NCBI taxonomy): Eukaryota > Metazoa > Chordata > Actinopteri > Cyprinodontiformes > Fundulidae > Fundulus > Fundulus heteroclitus. The sequence continues at coordinate 10,154,260 of NC_046371.1, read as the reverse complement.
GTTTTATGCTTTGTTTTTGTTCAGTTTGTTAATAAATAAACCCTTTGGTGTTCATTCACGATTTTAACGGAAGTACGTACTGCGCATGCGCAGCAGGGGTTAAACTAAGGAAGCAGCTAACGGCTATTAGCATCTCCCAGCGAAACAATGAAGAAAGGTCCAAGATCCAGCGAAACAAATATATGACTCCATGAGGGAAAATACTGGAATGTCACTGGGAATACAGTCTGAACATCGGTGTTGACTGAAGCGGACACTAAACCTGCCGATTGTTCTGATGTGACCGCAGAGTTGACTGACATGAGTAAATGTTCTGATATGAGGCTCTTAAAGTTGCTGTAGATCGGTTTATTTAATTAATTTGATCGGTTTTCAATCACGCCGAGCTGATACTTTAATGCCGGCCCGGCTGGCATTATTTACAATTCATTTATTAATTAAGCATAGTACGTGGCTATATACCTTTAAAACATAATCAAAAAGGGAATTTCCTTGAGTAATAAAATTTAAAAAAGTGAAACTTTTTTTACACAAGTGTGACGTATTTTACGTGTTTATTTCTGTCATTTCAAATTCTTCAAATTAAATCAGTTTATTCATATAGCTCCAATTTACAACAGATGTCATCTCAGGCACTTTACAAATTAAATTCAATCAAATCATCCAGATGGGTCAAACGGTTCTATCTGAGATGCAGTAATTCATGCAAAAGGAGCCCTGACCAAGTATTGTATTACATCCCAGAACCTGCTGGAGGGACCGTACATCTCATCTAAGCTGGGAATGTGCCTGGATCTCCCCCGCCCCGGAGAAAAAGAAGAGTATAACTGGGAAAGAAATCTGACATAAAAGCCAAAATGTCAATATCGCAAGATTATATATACTTAAAGAGGATTTAAGCAGTTCTGTCTTTGCAGACATAAAACCAGCTCCACAGAACAGCTCAGAGGTGCAGTGATGCTTTCCTTTTTCTTGTAGTGTAATAGCAGGCGTTGAAATGCTCTCTGTTCCCTGAATAGAAATGTTATCTTTAACCAATGGTAGAAATCACGACTTGTATCAATTAAAACTTTAGCTGAAAAGTTTTGAACCATTTCTGTTGAAAATCCCCCCCTGAGATCGTCACTGTTTAAGCAATAAAAGTGTTTTGGATCGTTCATCGTGGTAAATCCTCCACCTCCTCCGACTCAGAGGTTTCCCTTCCTTCATAGTGACGCCAAGCAGAGGTTCATCTCTGCTCCCTTCGTTATCGCTGTCCAACTATAGGGCCCGTCATGAATCTGTGCTGTGTCTATGTACACAACCAGCTTTCTTCTCTTTTTTCTTTGTAAGCAATAATGACGTTGCATAAAAAAATAAAAGGCTCTCTGTGGGTTTGTCTTCTGCTGAAGGATGCAATAAAATCTCAGCCATATTTAAAGAGAGAGATGCAGCTTCCCATTCATTTTTACCTCTCCTGAAATACAAACAGGTCTAAGGTGCCGTCTCTGTTGCCATGATGTGTGTACTGATGGGGAAAGTGAATGTGAAGTTGTAGAAAGAAGCAGAGGTGGTGGTAGGACTGTTGGGATATGGACCCGTAGATAATTTGCTATGGAGGGGAGTGGATCAGCTCACAGGGGTTCAGAGACAAACCCCATTTTCTAGTCCTCCAGGCTTGAAGACAAACCCAATGATTGGTTCTACTTCGACATGCAGGTTAAGTAAAGAAAAAAAAACTGTAAAACACATGTTGAGTACCTGTACTATTTGTGTTCCTGTAGTATATAAATATGTGTACTGTAACTGGTGAATAATAATAATGTATATATATATATAAATATATATAAAGATTAGACAAAGTCTCTGGTTGATGCTTTTTTTTTTTTTGTTCCTCTAAAGAAGAGTAAGTTTCATGTGTGAAAGGAAAAATCCCCCATAATGCTGTCAGATCTGCTGCAAGCATGAACATGAAGAATAAACATCCAGGGATGCACCGATTGATTAGCTAAGTCTCCAGAGACGGACGATTCTTTAGTTTGAACTCGACCTGTAATGGCCAGGTCAGACCCTTGAAAGGATTTTTTTTTTACGTCTCTAATAAGCTGTGCAAGTCAATATTGTATTTCTCTCTTATGTTCTGCATTCAGACACACAGGAAACCGGTTTATAAACACGAGTTGTACAGCACTGGGTGTGCAACTGATTTATTAGTGACAGGATACTAAATCCAGCACTGAGCTGTGAAATCGGACATTTCTTGTCCAAATTCTGACTAGATTTCTGAAACAAACAGTCTAACAACTCCTTTTTAAGTTGTAGTTTAATTGCGCCAATTCTTCTGTCCAGTAGAAGAGAGCTCTAGTTTTAAAGATCCAGTGACGGAATGTGAAATATTGGAAAATAATTCTGGGATTTTATTATTTTTTTTACGCGATCACAGGTCTGAGTGAGAGATCAGAACCATTCATTATCAGAATTGGTTCTGAAAGCAAATATCAGAAATCAGAATGAGCAGAGAAAACTGCAATCGGTGCCTTTTTTTTCTTTTGAAAACATAAAAAAATTTAGTATTTAACCTTTGTTTTACAAAAGTCTTTACCAGAAGAAACAAAAAAAAAGAACACCTCTCCAAAAAAAGTACTTTCCTACTGACTCTTATTTGCTTATTTCTTTCTTCACTTGAAAATACTCGCATTACAAGGTGAATGTCATGTTTTTAAAAGCTCTTTGCAGAAATATAGATGTTTTTTGTGGCACAAGTAGCCTTAATTTGAAAGTAGGCTGACAGGAAATGAGGTTGAAATAGAGAGAGAGAGGTAAGACATGCTGTGAAGGTCCAGGCACCAATACGAGTGTTCACTACCTTTGTGCCACCATCACTATCAGAGATATAGAAACTTTTAGTTTATTTTACAAATTAAGGTTGTGAAATTGTCCCCACTAGCCTTTAGGCTTCTCCCTTTGGGTTCCTTCAGGGAAACTGCTGTTGACTTCTGGACTGAAGAAGTTATAATGTCTAACATTTCATGAACAAGAAAAATTTAATTCACACGTCCACAGTTTTATCTCGTAACTGTCCTGGCCTCGCACAAATCTCTGGACAATACCTCCTAAAACAGCAAAAAAACTATAAAACACAATAATATTCCATGTCAGTAACTATAAAACTCTAGACGTTAAACAGCCCAGTGGAGTCAAAGCGGAGGAGCTAGAGGTCGGCTTCAGCCAAGAGAAAAACAGAAAATATTTCAAGGTAGTGCAGCGAGAAGAGATGCTGGGCTCTCATGTGGATCGATGCCGTCTGCTGTTACGTAAACCGCTTCAGCTAAAGTGAGCAGTTGTGCACATTTCCACTAAAGACGCCCCGTTTCACCGTCTCATATTTTTAATCCCTCAGTTGCAGCAGTTTGGGAGAATATCAGGACGCAGAAATTTAGAGAAGCAAAACCAGCAAGTTCTTGCTTCAAGGGTCAGATTGAGATTTAAGCCGTTATGGCCAAAGGAAATTAGATTTCCTGGAACTTGGAGTGCGAATGATTTACATTTTCAAAACATATCTTTTTCTCCCTTTTTTTTTTTTATTGTTCTACAATGGCCCTAATATGCCGTCGTAGTTTTCCTTGCTTTCCTAAATTGTTAGAATATATTTTGAACAATTTGATTAAGCTAGCCATCAAGTTGCTGGTAAAGATTCTCAGTCATCCAGGTCATGGTCATTCCAAAAAAAGTAAAAAACAAAGCAACTGGATTTGTTTTTCGTAGTTGAAGACGTTTCGCTTCCTCTCCAGGAAGCTTTCTCAATTCAAAAAGTCTGGAGTAATGATGAGTACCAAGCTTTATACTACTGCCCAAACAAAGGCCTTGTAATGGCTTAGATAACATGCAAATTAGCCAGCAAGATTGTAATTATGTCAAGGCAGCAAACTTTTTAAACGTACATTATCAATAAAATTAATACATGGATGTCAAAGTTATTCAAACATGATAGAAAAGTATAGATGGACAGATTTATCTAAACAAGACACTTTAGTTATTATGCTACCTAGCCGTTTAGCATCATAGAAACTTACATTATTGAGATTTATGATTATAAATAACTTATAAACGGTACAAGTATTTAGACCAAAAATACAGCTCTATCGGTTTGGTACGCACATCTACTACACAAAATAGTGTTTCATATCCAAACACATGGAAATAGTTTAGATGCGGAATGAAGGACCAATATAAGGAGTTAGGAAGGACAAAGAAGGAAGCACAGAAGGAAGGATGGTTGAGTAGAAAAAGGTCAAAAGGTTTTTCCACTCATATCTTATCCAGATCTGGAAGTTAACGAGAATAAACGTCAAACTTTTCCAGACTACGTAGGAATCCTATCAACGCTGACCCATAAAAACCCTGAAATACTATTCTTGACTTTCTTTCGCACCATTCAGCAAACACCTGATTCCATCTGCTTCGATGATACATTCAGGATAAAATAACAGAAAGACCGCTCTTTTCACATGTTGTAAAACATTTCATTTATTAGACAAAAATATCCACGGGGAACAATGCAATGTTGCAATTCATTCATAACAAAAGCAGCTTTTTGGTGGAAAACAAGAGATCTGACAAGACTACATGGTGAAAGTCCTGCTACAGGGTGCTGATGTGCAACAAAGCCATGCACTTCCAGGCTTACCAAAAATATTCACAATGTAAACTAATCACAGGACATTTAAGGGTTGGATGACTTATAAAAAAAAAAAAAACAGGCCTGACTTGGGCCTTTTATTCAGAGCTCAATGTTTCAGCATCAACCTTTATAATCATCTTCTGCTCTGTTTATTCGGAGCGCCGAGGTGTAAACGAGTAACTCCATCAAGGAAAGCCGGCAGCACAGCAGCAGAGAACACGTTACATAATTACTGACCTTTATTACTGCTAATCTCTGGGAGATTTACATTATTCCAGCCAAGTTATGAACACTTTGCTTACACCTGCCCAAACAACAGAACCCATCGGACCTGTTCAAGCCCCACAAATTACATTTCACCTGCAGGAAAGCGTTTTATATTTTATTACTTATTCATTAACAGAAAATATATTTAGGTTGTAAATGTGGAGTTTTTGAAAATCGGGCCGTCCACCTCAAACACGTCCCTGCACCAGAAGAAAAATTCACCCCTATAAATACAACAAAACAGCTCTGCGCAATAAATCCATGTAATTTGGATGGACTGATCATATAGAAATTGTGCTCTGTTGTCTTTAAAGGAGCATGTCCAACGTAATTTAGAAAACAGAGCTGCTGCAGCCTAGACGACTCTTCATTCATGCTGTGACGTTCAAGTTAAATAAATCTTACTAAACTTTAAATAAATAAACCTGTGCAGCAGACCTCTGGGGGCGGACACAGCTTACAGCTGCATTCCCAGCTCAGTTACTGACGTCTGCGAGCGCGACGAAGCAAAAACTTCCTCAAATCTGCAGGAGGCGTCGAAGTTTCAGCGAACAGATCGGAGCGGCAGCCGTTTTAAACCTCAAGGGGTTCGCTGGACTCATGCTGCTGCATGCTGTTAGCAGGAGAGCAGTTACAGAAAAAAAAACCTTGTTAACTTCAGAAATGAGAGAAAAACAAAATGACTGTGGTGAAGCTTTTTGCAGGTTTAAATGTGCACAAAGACGCTGGACTGAGGAAAAGCATTCCTACACCGTGGAACAGAGAGATACATGGTGGACGATTTATTCTATTACTCTATTAAATAAGGCAGTGGTTATTAAATAAATGAAAGTATGCTCATCTCTGTTAATCAACTTTGCTATCCGGATCTGATTTGGTTACAGAAAATGATGAACATATTGCTTTAATCGGTGCCTTGGCCCCAGGCTGAGGACCTGCAGGGTGCTTGTGCCTCGTGGTTCACAGGTCGGGTTGTTGTTGTCGTCTTTATCTCAGGTTCATGCATAACAGGCAGTTTATATTCTACAAGCCACAGGCAACATTCGTGGCCATTGCGGACTCGCTGTTTGGACTCCGGGGATAGCGGCCCGACACGCTCCCAGGAAATCACCTGACGGCAGGAAGCCCATTGTTGTCGGACAGGAGCTGCTCCCCTGGAAGAAAGAGGAGAAACGTTTGATTCTGCAGACGTTCTTCCTTCTTATCTATTAACATTCCCACTGGGACTGGTTGGGGGATTATTTTCAGTGCTTCTCTCCAGACAATCACGATACGCGTACGTTCTGCTCTCAGACCAGCAGTGAACCATCTGCATGGTAACACGTTTTCAGAATGATGATTTTTATATAAACCGTACGTTAACACACACTTTTAATACAGCCTGAAGGTTAAACTAACAAAGGTTGTCAATATTTTGTATATCATTTAAAAAAAAATAATAAATCAGTTTTTAAATAAGACTTAAGATATTTCCAAACTGATTCTTTGCTTTAAAAGGTTTAAGATCTTTTCAATTAAATCTAAATTAGTGGGTGAAGAGGACATTTGTAGCAGTAAAACCACAGAAAAAACAAGACTTTTTCAGCAACTTGTCGGTTTTTTTTTAAATATTTGGCTTTATGGAGTTTTTAATCACAGAAAATATAACGAAAAAATTCTGAGGCAGAAAATTTGGTTTACAGTCGACCTTAAAACTTGTTAAAGCTTTGAGGAAATAAGTTCAGAAGACAAACCAGCTTCTTTGATAGTCAAAAGTCCAGTTCCAGTGAAGATGACGTGAAGAGCATTAGGCCGGTTTAGAAATCCGGACGTTACCGTCGTGGAGTAGCTCAGGGTTCATCAGGTGATAAATCTCCATTCTCAAGCTGATGATGCTCAGGTATAATTATTTTATTCAAAAGACGAGATGAATAAAATCTGCTAATCACACTACATGGATATCTCAGCTTTTACATTCAGACAAGAAAGACGTTTTCTGTGGACCAGAACATCAGCAGAACTGGATCTGAGCCACTTCCTCTGGATGTTCTCCAGTATTAAAGTAAAGAACGTAAAGATTATTTAACCAGGACACGTCCTTTAAGCACTTTACTCAACTGGTTTCTAGGAAGTCTTTCACCTGCACCATATTGCAGAAATGTACTTTTTTTTCTAGCAAAGGTTCTGATAAAAATCTAAAGAGGTCACATTTTCTTTCTATTTCAGATTATCTTTATTGGTTTCCCAATAAATGCAGAATATAGTTTTTTTGTTGTTTTTTTTCAAATAGTAATATTTGAAAAAAAGAGTTCAAACAGAGAAGCCATCATTTTGTTTCAAGCCACTTTTTCCCCAGAGTTGTCTGTCTGTACTTGTAACTGAGTAAACTGAAGTGTTAATGAATGATTTTCCATGATTTAGTTATATTTGGTAAGTTTTGTGTGGATAAAATCAGGTAAAGTTTCATGGACGGTGTGGGTCACCTGTGCAAGGAGGAGTGTGGTTGTCATATCGGGAATTGCTGCTCTGCAGAGCCTCGTCCTCAGAGTCGCTGTCACTGCTGGCTGCTGCCTCCAGCATAGACGACGACTGATCTACAGACAACACATTTTGACATTTTAATTTAGAAGCTCTTTGTTCGTAGAATGAAATTTAACTTTTTTTTTTTAAACTGCCACTGTCACATCTGCAGACAAAAACAAGGAATAAGCTTAAAGAAACCAGATCCATCTTTAAATCTTGTCTTCTCGGTACGCCGCTTTGGTCGACATAAATTGCTTTTCAAATAAAACTGGATTGGATTGGAAACTGAACACAAATGCAACAAAAAAAAAGAGAAAACAATCTTCATATGGCTGCCTGTATAATTCAAAGATTTGAACCGAGCCAATTGATCGCTTCTTGAATTCTCACGTCTTTCACAGAGATTCCCTCGTAATAAAACCCAAACTCTCCCTTCAGGAAAGTAACCCAGCGTTGCTATTTAAACAAAACATTTTACATCAATGACTTAGGTTGATTTCAACAACAACATTTGCATGTATTACTAATGAACCAGACGGCGTTAAACCACAAACTGACAGTATTTAGCTGTATTCGCTGCCCTTTATGTTAAAGCAACAGGACACACAGTGAGGGCTGCTGGCACTGATAATGGCCAACCCACCGTCATTTGACTGCGGTGGTGCAGAAATCCCCTCCAGCAGGGACTGACGGGAGTTTCCTGAGCTTTCAGACTCGCACTCCAGCCCAGCTGCCCTGCAGCAGGAAGAAATGAAAGAATTATGTGATGGTGTGGAGAAGCCATGTTTACTGCACCATATGAGGGGTGTCTGAGTCGCACCCCAGAGTCCTGCTGCTGCAGGCCTTGCTGGCAGTCATGTAGCTCGGTCCTCCCAGGGAAAAGATCTCGTCTCTGGACCCCGAGGCGCCGTACAGCTGCTGTTCTACTGAGTACTGCTGCTTGGAGCTGGTGGAGGCTTGGTCCGACGAGGAGCAGCCCAAAGACACGAGGGTACCGGTGACGGCTTCAGACTTTAACACTCCTGGAAGAGAAAACGGGAGGAAAGAAAAAAAAACCAGAATGTTATTAAATTAAAGAAGCGAATAATAGGAAAGACACATTGGTAACACGCATAAATAAGCAATTAAAATGCAGTAGCAGTATATTGTAGCTAAATACATCCAGTATTTACAAAAGTTGCTGTGGAGTGTGAGAAGTGGTCTGAATTTAGAGGTAAAATCTCGGAATAGAGACCATAACAGGTGTACATTAATGTAAAAATATGATAGCACCCAGGATAGTTGTTTTGTTGTCACACCTGAATGTTTTGATTCTAGATAACCTGGAGTAAAAACAAAAAGCAGTTTTAAAACAATTATTCCAATAAGGAGAAAACAGCTATCCAAACAAGCCTGGCCCTCTCGGAAAAAGTAATTTCTCCTCCTGTTAAATTATGAATAAGCTGTGATTAAACTGCATTTTTTTAATAAGTTGAGCTCAATTTCACAAGCCAAACCCAAGCCTGATTATTACCTGACCTGCAGACGTAATAAATAATTTAAATAGAACCTCTCTGAAGACTGAAAGGTCTAAAAAGAAAGCAACACATCATCTGGAAAACTTGAAAAACAGCAGAAAGACAAAAAGCCATTGGCCTGTGTCAGTCTGGAAAGGGCTACAAAGCTGAGACTCCAGTGAACCCAAGATGGGGGCCAAGATCTGCAGCTGGAGAAAACATGTAGTAGCAGTAGTATTGGTAAACCTTCGTGGTAGAGGTAGCTGCAGTAATCATTAATGATTCAACCAGGAGGTCACAGAACAACATCTAAAAACGGCAGACCTTACTGGCATCAGTTGTGTTCGGGAGTTAACAATTATGTAGACTGGGCAAAAATGGCTTCCATGGCAGAGATCCAAGGCCAAAACCACAGCTCAAATTAACATAAACCCCCCAAAAAAGAAATCTGACCAAAAAAAAAAAAAAGCAAAAATGGGAGAAATCTGTCTGGGTTGTGTTCACTTTTTTCACAGCACTGTAACAGCAAAAAAAATAAAAAACAATAAAAATACATTTAAAAAAGGGGCATGCATGCCTGTAATGTAGTGAATACTTCCTTTGACTTCTCCAAAAAGTGGTCAGGTATATAACTTATGACAAGATGGGCCATGATTAAAGTCCAGTGCTACACGTAGCGCTTGTTTATTAGAAACAAGGCTGTTTGTGTGGAAAGTCGTGGCATGGAAGCTAAATGACCCACTAGCTGTTAGCTTTATTCCAGCTAGCTGTTAGCTTAACGTTAGCTGTTAGCTGGACAGAAGAGTTATTAGCTTTACCTTTGACTCGCTGTTAGTTTTGAATAGTGAAGCACAATGGAGTTCCAGTCAGCTTTATTTTGGCTAGCTCCTAGCTTAACTGGATATTGTTTAGCTTTATCTTTGACCAGTCGTTAGCTTGACTATTTGTTAGCATTTGACCCGCTGTTATTAGCTTTAAATAGAGTTTAAGATTGACGGAACTGAGGTCACTACACCCCAGACTCAAAGTTGTCATTAGGTTTACTTTGGCTAGCTGTTAGCTTCTCGTTGTCCAGCGGTTAGCAAGACTTCCAGTAGACGTTAGCTTGACTAGCATTACAGTCATGTACCAAAGTAAGCTTTTCATCAGCAGTATAATCTATTTTAAAGGGGATAAAACATTATACCAAGTATGTTGGCGTTAGTGGGTGTACCACTTTAGAAGGAGGTACAGGATCCCCAAATACAACAGATACAAACATTCGTTCATCCCATTGTCTTTAAAACTTGTTAATGAGTGCAATGTTTTGGATGGGAGGATCAATCAGGAAACGGCAAAAACATGTAGGTAGCTACATCCATGGCCTCATGGTCTACAGCAGTAAACTGAAGGGACAGTGGAGCGTAGAATTATTTTAATTTTATATTTTGTTGAACTGAGATTGATGAACTGATGTTGCTATTGAACGTTTATTTTCATTTTACTGAGACTTTTTATTGGCGATTGAGATGCGAGGTTTGATGCAGCTGATCCTTGTGTCCAAGGAAAATTTCTCCCAAGGGAGAGACAAAGATATTTTGACAATGAACATATGACATAAAGAAAACCATGCAGAGAGTTGTCTGAAGACCTCAGCAATAAGATTATTATTATTATTATTATTATTATTATTATTATTATTATTATTATTATTATTATTATTATTAATTATTATTATTATTATTATTATTATATGTTCCTGGGACCACAGCTGCCAATATCCTTAAACCCCTTCATGGGACGACAGCCAAAGAAGAAATCCAACTCCAGGTTGATCAGATGGATAGAGGCCATGGTAAACAAAAGCCAAAGGGAACCACCTAAAAAAAAAATCGCTTGGTTGCTTTCTTGATCGAACAATTTGTTGCATTTAGAATTGACTTCATGGAAGAAGACCCAGAGAGGTTCCACTTGAAGAAAAAAAAAGTTACACAGACTGGCATTTCCCATAATGCAGCAAACAAAAATTAAGTTTCTGTGGGAATATGACTGATGATATAAAACTCGGGCATTTAATGTTGGTCTCAACACCAACAAGTCCTCCTGGAATGTGACTATTTGCCTAACGTCAGAAAACAGCCTCAGTAGCAAGTCATGGGACCCTAGAAAAAAAATAACTGCTAAAAGCAACCAAGAATGGCTAAAATAGGCCCTCTATGGACTTAGATCTTATTCATAATATGGAAATATCTGAAAATATGAAACATTTGGCTCAGGAAGTTTAGGCCAAACAAGCTATTTCCAGACACTGAAATTCAGTCACTTGTTACCAGAGATTGCTGCAAAAGGTGCTGTCACAAATATATCAATGTTCCCACCCTTTGTGTACTTTTTTGTTTAATTTATATGAAATATCCCACCAAAAACAAGAACATGCATCTGATTTGGGTAAAAATTAACGGATGCCATCGAACCAAAGTTTCTTTGAAAAGACGAGGGGGAAAAAAATAACTGGATTCATTAAAAAAAAAAAAAAAAACGTAACAACTTGGCAAATTTGAAGTGGGAACTGTTAAATGTTTAGTGAAGGAATACAAATGTATACATACTGCTGTGGAGAAAGTAAAACGGTGTTAAGAGACGAGCAGCGCGTAGTGCTAAAACAACCCACAGTTTAACACAGACGAGCCACTCGAGAATCAGCGACTATTTTCAGTCGTACTCCAAAAGCACAGAGAGCAGAGTGGCTGTTTTTAGAGCTGCTCTGAAGAGACACTCAACAAAAAACACAAGTCAAGAACACTCAGGCTTTAAAAACAACAAGATTTCCACCTCAATGCTTCATAGTATGAAGATAAACGCCCACTTTTAACTGTTCTATATAGCGTTTTAGTTGGTTTAATAAATATCTGCAAACACACACACAGCACTGGGATGTGCTACAGAAAGAAGATATATTTGCAGAAAGAAGATATATTTGCAGCTTCTCTCTGCTGCCTCTAATTGTCCAACAGACATGAAGTTCAAAGAATTTTAAAAAGCCGATGCCTACTGACCCTCCGCAGCTCCGATCCCATCTTTAGGATGCAAGCTGAGCTCGGCAGCGGCCTCCGCTCCCCTCAGATCTTTCTCCATCTCCTCAGGGCTCCTCCTCTTCACAAGCAGAGAGCCGCCGCCGCTGCTGCTGCTGTCCAGGACCGGGGACAGAGACTTCCTCGCTGCGAACAGAAAAGCACGTTGGCACAGTCTGGACGCCTGTGATGGTCTGAATACAGATGATGTGATAAACATTTTTTTGTTCCAGACAAAGAGGAAAAGAGTAATTCACACCAAGAACGTTAAATATTTTTTAATGATTTAATCTTTTAACACCAATAGAATGGCAGCAGCTACATTTAACGTGACATAACTACAGAAACGGTCTTTATTGAGTTCATATTACATTAAATAAGGCCACTGGAGCGTCTTCCCTTGTTGTGTTATAATACTTCCTTCTTCGTCTAAGGGAGTGATTCCCGACCAGAGGGTCCAGAGCAGAGCTCAGGGGGTTTCAATGCCGGACAGACTAACTGGCTTTTATAAAAATATGATTTCTTCTGGATATTTTTGTGTCTCCAATGGACAAACGCCGACTATTTTAGATAAAATGAAGCCTTCTTCAAGTCCCTCAGATGTTCTCCCCAACAACCTTTTTGTCAGGGTCTCTTATATGACTGCTCCTTGGGTTGTAAACCATTTTAAAAAGTTTCTTTTCTGACTGGGTGTTCCCCAGCATTATTAAACAGGTTATTGTGGTACCAAAGCTTAAAGAAAAATAAATCTGCATCCAACACTATATAAGAATTATAGGCCAATTTCTAAACTTGTTTTTATGTGAAAGCTTGTCGAGAAGGCAGATGCTGTCCAACTTACAGCCTACTTGGAAACAAAAAACTGAGCCTGGTTCTGCTGAAGCTTTCTTCCTGTTAAAAAGGGAGTTTTCCTCTCCACTGTCACCACATGCGGGTTTGCTGCAAAGCCAACGACACAATGACTGTTCTCTTTCAGTGGGAGTGAATGCTGCAAGTCAATGACTCGATGCAATCTGTTGGGTTCCCTTAAATAAAAAACCTTTTAACAAATCTGTCTGGATGATTTGAATAAATTTACTTTGTAAAAGTGCCTCGACATGACGTGTCGTGCTATATAAATAAAACAGAATGGAAATGAGCAGAAGACCCCTGAGCTAGAGGGTCGGTCAGTCCAAGCCTCTTCATGAGCAGATTTGCAACACGCTTCTAGAGGAAAGTCCTGTTTCACACCGAGGACAAACAGACTTTCAGCTGTGGCTCCAAAAGCTATTTGGAGTGAGGGAAAATTATTTCCTGGAGGAAAGAGACGATCCTGGATTGTCATTGGACATAACGGCATATGGGAGCGACGGCTTTCACATTATTGCCATTCTCAGAAATATGTGAATGTCGAAGAGTTCAGACTTTTGAAAAGTTTTGAGTTCCCAGTACTTTACTTGGTGCCAGAATTCAACACATGACAAAAAAAAAGAACAAAAAATACAAATAAAAAGCAAGATTTGCCTAAGAATTTATGTCAGTATCTTTATAGCGGTCAGCCTGGGTGAATGGATGGATTGATCGAAGGATAGCTAAACGAAGGGAGAGACAGATGAATACATTAAGGGAAGGATGGATGAGTGAAAGAACTGACAGAAAGACAGATGGATAGATGGATTTATAGATGAACAAATGAATGGATAGATGGATTTATAGATGAACAAATGAATGGATAGATAGATGGATTTATAGATGAACAAATGAATGAATAGATAGATGATTTATAGATGAACAAATGAATGGATAGATAGAAAGATTTATAGATGAACAAATGAATGGATAGATGGATGGATGGAAGGATTTATAGATGAACAAATGAATGGATAGATGGATAGATGGAAGGATTTATAGATGAACAAATGAATGAATGGATGGATGGAAGGATTTATAGATGAACAAATGAATGGATAGATGGAAGGATTTATAGATGAACAAATGAATGAATGGATGGATGGAAGGATTTATAGATGAACAAATGAATGAATGGATGGATGGATGGATTTATCGATGAACAAATGAATGGATAGATGGATTTATAGATGAACAAATGAATGAATAGATGGAAGGATGGAAGGATTTATAGATGAACAAATGAATGGATAGATGGATAGATGGAAGGATTTATAGATGAACAAATGAATGAATGGATGGATGGAAGGATTTATAGATGAACAAATGAATGAATGGATGGATGGATGGATTTATCGATGAACAAATTAATGGATAGATGGATTTATAGATGAACAAATGAATGAATAGATGGAAGGATTTATAGATGAACAAATGAATGAATAGATGGATTTATAGATGAACAAATGAATGGATAGATTTATAGATGAACAAATGAATGGATAGATAGATGGATTTATAGATGAACAAATGAATGAATAGATGGATGGATGGAAGGATTTATAGATGAACAAATGAATGAATAGATAGATTTATAGATGAACAAATGAATGGATAGATTTATAGATGAACAAATGAATGAATAGATGGATGGATGGAAGGATTTATAGATGAACAAATGAATGAATGGATGGACAGATTTATAGATGAACAAATGGATGGATGGATGGATTTATAGATATACAAATAATAGATAGATAGATTTATAGATGAACAAATGAATGGATAGATGGATGGAAGGATTTATAGATGAACAAATGAATGAATGGATGGATGGATTTATAGATGAACAAATGAATGGATAGATAGATGGATGTATAGATAAACAAATGAATGAATGGAAAGATGGATTTATAGATGAACAAATGAATGAATAGATGGATTTATAGATGAACAAATGAATGAATAGATGGATTTATAGATGAACAAATTAATGAATAGATGGATTTATAGATGAACAAATGAATGAATAGATGGAAGGATTTATAGATGAACAAATGAATGAATAGATAGATTTATAGATGAACAAATGAATGGATAGATTTATAGATGAACAAATTAATGGATAGATAGATGGATTTATAGATGAACAAATGAATGAATAGATGGATGGATGGAAGGATTTATAGATGAACAAATGAATGAATGGATGGACGGATTTATAGATGAACAAATGGATGGATGGATTTATAGATATACAAATGAATAGATAGATTTATAGATGAACAAATGAATGGATAGATGGATGGATGGAAGGATTTATAGATGAACAAATGAATGAATAGATAGATTTATAGATGAACAAATGAATGGATAGATAGATTTATAGATGAACAAATGAATGGATAGATAGATTTATAGATGAACAAATGAATGGATAGATTTATAGATGAACAAATGAATGAATAGATGGATGGATGGAAGGATTTATAGATGAACAAATGAATGAATGAATGGATGGACGGATTTATAGATGAACAAATGGATGGATGGATGGATGGATTTATAGATATACAAATAAATAGATAGATAGATTTATAGATGAACAAATGAATGGATAGATGGATGGATGGAAGGATTTATAGATGAACAAATGAATGAATAGATAGATTTATAGATGAACAAATGAATGGATAGATTTATAGATGAACAAATGAATGGATAGATGGATGGATGGATGGATTTATAGATGAACAAATGAATGGATAGATAGATGGATTTATAGATAAACAAATGAATGAATGGATAGATGGATTTATAGATGAACAAATTAATGGATGGATGGATGGATGAATGGATGGATGGATGGATGGATGGGCATATCAAAGGCAGCACAGACAGACAACTGAATGGATGGATAGTTGCTTCAGAACCTGTTTTAATAAACTTCTGGGAATATTAGCTGAATTGTCCTGCTCCAGGTCTACAGAAAGCATATTTGTCCTCAGATATTTGCCAACACCTCAAAGTGAAGCTCAGCCTGGATGTTTTGGGGAAAGCAGCAGGGATCGCTGACTGAAAACCTGCTGTAGCTCCTGATGAGAGCAGAGAGATGAACCACATGCATTAGCATTCGCTTCCGGTCTGCGTCACCGCAGTGCAAATGCTTTCAGAAATTACTTTATATAAAACAATTGTACACACACACACACGTAGATAATTAGACCTTCTCTGACACAGCACTTACTGGGTCGGCAGGCCCTGGATCGGGTTGGAGCTGCTCTCCCCACCACCTCCAGCTCACCACCCTTGTGACAAGCTGGCAGCTCCGGATTACCACAATGAGCTGAAGCCTCCTCCACGCCGAAGCCGCCAGATGGCCCGGGTCTGGGCTCCCCGGATTCCCGCGCCTCCATAACTTGACTCTTGACATCGGCCATCTTGCTGCGGACCTCGGCCATCTGAGCCTTGAGGCGGATGAGGACGCCCGAGTCCGGAGGCGACCGCCGCACCACCTGCGGCCGCCGCTCTCTGTCTTTTCTTGAGTGGGCTAGTGCTGCAGAGAAACGGGCCAAAAAACGACACAGAGACCGTTTCAAATATACGTACAGTTCCTGCGTTTGGCTTTAATCTCTACAGGATACAGCGATACGTTCGCTGGAAGGCTGTGAAATGTTTGTGGCCTGCTCTTTAGCGTTTATTCTGTCTGTATATTTCGTCTGCTCGTCTCCTTCTGCCCGACGAGGATGAAATTCTTCTTTGATGGTATTGCTTGATAGCAATAAGAGCGTAAAACCTCATCTAGTTCTTTGTAAAGAAAGATAATGACATAACATAAAACAAACTTATATTTCAAGCAGCAACTGAGCAAACTGTGGGGCCAACGGATTTTCAATTCTCATCTCGAAATACTTTTGATTTTTAAACAGTTTTGCTATCATCTGGCAGCAAAAGGCCGCCAGAGTCCATTTTAAAAACGCTACATCTATACCCACCTCCCCGCTATAGCTGTTTGTTGCGGGTGGAGTCTCTTTGTATTACGGCTAAATTTATAACTACATACTGAAATCTTTTGTCAAATGTCAGAAACAACAACAAGGCTAAATAAGGAAACTGTTACTATCCGTCAGTAACGATAAGACAATAGTAATCAGTCTACTCCCCACCAAAAAAATAAATAAAAAACATAGAACAAGCAAATATGTTAACTGCATTTTTAAATAAGGCATGGTTATGTTGTGGATCCACCATGATTTACATGGTGGATCTTCTTAAGACCCATTTTTATTCCTCGTCATATTGCTACTTTTCTTTAAGTGGATTTGCTGATTATTATACAGCATTTTGTTGCAGCTGCTAAAAGTTAAAACTGCTAAAACTGTTTTAAAAGTTCTCTGTGAATAAAGTTGACACTGACATAAATATAATCACTGTAGGGCTGGACGATATAGAAAAAAAAAAAACATCGATAAAATAGAAATCATATTAATCGATATTGATAATTATCAACAAATTCAAAACAATATATTTAAGTGCAGCCCTGGTCATTTTATGCCATTTTATGCAATTACATCTCAGATATTATACATTTTACCAAAACTGCAAGTTTTTAAAAAAGAAAGAACGCGCGCTCTCTGAACTCTTTGAAGGGGGCGGAGCTTGGTTCCTGGGTCTGCGTTGTGATTGGTTGGAAGGATGTAATGACTGTAATATTAACCTACATGATAGGCTAGAATGCAAAAGGAAGGAAAACTTTTATTCTGTTGAACTTTTTACTGACCCTGTTTTCTATCATCGATATACGTCTATCGATCGATATATATATAATGTTATTGAATTATCGTCCAGCCCTATACCACTGAGAATAAAAAAACGTAAAAAACGTCCTAAAAACTTTAAAACAAATAAAAACTTTCCACAACTGTCAAATGTGAAACTGATTTCCTGCTGAACATAATTGCATTCTAACCGCTGGCTGTCGGTCTCATCACGATAGATTTAACCTTCACTGACCTTGGCTGTGCAGCAGAGACACTGGAGGTCGAGGCTGGAGGCCCCACAGAGACTCCACACTGCTGCGCTCCTTCAGATCCAGCAGCTGGATGAGGATGACTGGGTCGATTTCCAGAAGGCTGCTGCTGCCTGGCCCAACAGCGCCCCCGATGGGGGCGGCACAAGCTCCGCTCCCCCCGCCGCTGCTGCCGCCGCGGCCTGCAGCAGCGCCTCGATGTGACAGACGCATGCTGGAGCTGGAGCCGCCTGCCGACAGGAGAGTGAGACAGCGCTTCAGGTTGGCGTGTCGTCGTGTTTTCATGGACCGTTATCAAAGTATCGATAAAAAAAATAAAAAAAAGACTCCCTGCGACTTTTCCAGATATTTCTACAGTGATCAGACTTTAAATATGGAAGCAGCAAAAACCAGAAAAGGAAGATGGATGGATGGAGAAAACGTCTAGGACGGAAGAAAGGATAAATGGATGGACAAATGGAAACAACATTTAGATAATAGGACAGAGGTTATGCCTGGAAATGTGAATATTTCCGGACTCCTTCAGTGCTGGAAAATACTTCCATAAATATTTCAGGGCGATCAGCTATAATATTTAACATGTCTGGGCTTAGTCTGATTTACGCCGGTACACTCTAACTAATGGACTTGCTTGGAATGTAAAAAGAGGCATTAATACATTACAATGCATCTACAACGCGTGCACCTCAGATTTTATCTTAATCTAATACACAAACTCAGCCGGCCCATTTAATCTAGTAAACCAATCAGGCCGCCTCAATTTTTCCATCTAGAATGTGATCCATGGGTTAGAAAATATATAAAATAATAACCACAGCAGGACAAAGTTTACCAGGGTTATTATAACACTCCTGTTAATTAAACTACCGAACATCTGGCCATTCTTTCAGGCTACATTTTGCAGAGAGGCTCAACAGAAATGACGGAGAGGCTCCCAGAGAGAATATTTCCCTTAACTGGCTGCTTTCCAGCTGACTGCATTGGATCTTTTTTTTTTTCTTCCTTGACAAACGAGAGAAATTCAGCAATAAAACCAGAATTTTGAGCGGTTATTAAATAACTGATGTGAAGCAAAGCCTACTTCAGAGATGCAGCTAGAAACAGGGCAGGCAGCATCTCTGTGTGTTTCGCTCGCACAGCGAACGGCGAGTGTTTCTATATGAGCGGGCAGAGCGGAGAGGACCGTGATCCAGCAGTGACTCATCCTCTTCATGCCTTTCAACACCAACACAGTCCAACACAGCGAGGAGCAGCGAGAGGGGGGGGGGGGGGGGGGCTGTCATCCATCACTATTTTCATAACAAGAACAATCTAAGACGCTGGAACAGCAGCTGCTCTCTTCGGTTGCCTTATATGAGGAGAACATGCAGCCTTCAGGTGAGACGACAATAAATGTTCAAAAGGTTACAGCCTCTTAAAATGTTACAAATCCTCTTTGGTTTCTCTGGAGGGAAAAACAATAACTAAACATTTATTTTCAACCTTTAATGACACGCATTGTTTCAAAGCCCCTCTTCAAAGTAAGAAAGACAAGAGAACATATCATTGGGGTACGGCTGAGGTGTGAATCCCTAAACTCTCTGCCTGCGACCCCCGAATTAACAGGCCAGGGACTGCTGACCCTCTTTTGGGTGTAATTTTATGAGAACGTTTAATACAAAATGCAGTTTTCAACCCCCGTGTTAAAAAAAAGGAACGCTGAGTATCTCGTTAAGTTATATCTTGGTATTGGTTTTACAAATAAGAAAATATTTAATTTTTTTAGCACATTAGCATCAAATTATTATAAGTAGGAGTATGGAAACAGTTGTGTGACTTTATTCTCTTAATATTACAGCACTTTACTTATTCTGTGAATACATTTTACAACTTTATTCTCAGAACTTCCGGAAATTAAATTTGTATTAGGTCGATCGTAGATTAAAGAAAATAAATGGTTGGCCATGAAGAAGTAAATTTCCACAAAAAAACTGATATTTTGAGATTAATTTCAAATATTTGCAAGAATTGTTTTTTGTATGTGCTCTGATGTCAAAGTCATAAAAATTCAAGATTTTTTTTTTTACATTTTCCACGATTGAAGGCATAGATTTGCCATATTAAACTAGGATATCCTCTGACAACTTTTGGGAACCCCTGCACTAGGAGATGGCTCCAGGAAAACTGTCTATATCTACGTAGTAGGGCTGGGCGATATGGATTAAAAAATAAATCTCCGATTTTATCATACCAAATCCAATTAATTGATTTTTTCCTCCTTTTTGTTTCATAAAAACAAATTAAAGAAATGATTTTAAAACCTTGCTTTTATGTCAAGCATTTCATCAGGGAGTTGACCTGAATTCAAAGTGCAACTAAAAACAAGCTGTGAAACATGTAAAACAAGATGGCAGCCGTGCCATTATAAACAGTGAAAATATAACAAAACATTTGCTGCTAGTGGTATTACACATTGAGCTAAGAACAGGCTTCACTGCACTTGTGAACTTCAAACTAAGTTAAAAAAAAGTAAATAAGTAAATGAAGTACCTCGTATTATGGTAAAAAAAAAGTTTCCACTTAACAATATTTTGACAATACATTTGCCTAAACATATATTCAGCATCACATGCTGTTCTCTTCATGAAAACCCAATGAGTGTATTGGCAAAATAAAATCCAGATTTTCCAAAAATGAAATCTTAAAGAATTGTAAATTCAAATTAATCGATTAAATCGATTTATCGCTCAGCTCTACTACATAGATGTCCAAACTTTATACAAAAAATGTGAGGAACAGAGAAGGGCTATATTAATGATCTGTTTTTTTTTTTTTTTTTTAACCAACACACCAATGAGAGAGAAAAAAAATTCTTGAACATGTCTCGCTGAGCGACTCCACATGCCAGCTCCCGTCTCGCAGCAGGACGGAGGAAGTCAAAAGGCACGACAGATTGATGCAGCAGAATCACGTCAAACAGACCCGCCGAACGCACCAGTGAGCTACAAGTTATGGCTCCGTTTTATTTTTAGAGTCGGCGCTGAGAACAGGGAGATGAGGAGGAGAGAGAGGAGACAGCTGCAGCTGACGAAAACAGAACAATAAACAGACGTCGGACGATGAGGCAGGAAATATCTGACTCTGCCTGAACTTCTGCTGCGGGTCGTCTGTGGTGGGGAGAAAGTTTAGTCAGCGGCCGACACAGACCGGAGGTTAGAGCCCACGACCAGAGATTTTAGAATAGAGACATCTGTTCTCGACCCATGGTGGGGAAATTCAGGCGTACCGGCAGAAAAGTGAAGCCGAAAGGAAGCACAATAATTCACATAAAGGTTGAAAATATAAACAATAAAATGAGAATAATGGGCTGTGCAGTAAGAACAAATTTACAGCATGAGAAAGAAAAATGCTGTAGTTAATAAAAGTAGCATTAACTTAGTCAGATAATTGAAAAACTATACAAAATGTGCATGTATATTTGTACATAAAGAACAACTGACTACGAACCTGAATGAAAAAACTGTGCAATAAAAGCAGCGACGTAAACAATGTGTTGAGTTTGTTGGGAGCAGTGATGGTGATAAAGTCCAGCAGCAGCTGGGAGGAAGGATCTGCGATGACGCTCCTTTGTGCATTTAGGATGCAGCAGCTCCTGAAGGAGCTCTGCTTACAGCTTCATGCATGGGGGTGTGTGCCGTTATTTTTCTGCCTCCAACCACCTGGACTGGGTCAAGGGGGCATCAGAGGACAGAGCTGGCTTTCCTAAGCAGCTTATCTAACTGGTTCCTCTTAGCTGCAGATAAGCTGCTGTAGCTCCTAGAAACTACACCATAGAAGACGGATGATGCCGCCAGAGTCAAAGAAGGTCTTCAGGAGAGTTCCTGGAGGGTGGAGGGTGAACAGGTGCCAGCAGTCTGACCCACCATCAGATGCCACCTACATGCTAACTGGTTGTTTGGGGGGGGAATGGGAGGATAAAACGTTAACATCCGGCATTTAATGGAAGCCGGACTTTAATGGAAGTGTGCTTTGCTTCGGTGACGATTTAGTTTTTCGGTAACAAGCTTTCCAGGCGAGTCTAGCAGGAAACAAAGGAGAAACGTGTGAAAAGATCCTCATGCCGACTGTTAGGTACGGAGGAGGATCCGTGAAGCTGTGGGCCAGTTTCTCTTCCAAAGTCAGAGAAACTGCCTTTGGAAGTTTCTCTGCCTATATAAAATTTATTTATATAGCACAATTCAGTACAGAGACAATGCAAAGTGCTTTACATGATTAAAATATGGGAATAAAAGCAAGTAGGTATAGAATGTAGAAACAAAAAAGAACATTAAAAACAGTAAAACAGTTTAACTTTAGACCAAATTGACTAAATTGATTTTAATTACGGCCGTCACGATTTATTGCGTGATTCGAGGACCTCAATTAATAAAATAATAATTTATGACAGCCCTGATTTTAATAATTTAACGTGTTTTCCCCCTTTACTAAATAAATCTACTCAAGTTAAATAATAATGCTAAGTAATAATTAAGTTAAGTGATAATGCTGAATAATAAATAATGGTGTCTCATTTATTTTTACATACACATTTAGCTCTCATATACAAAAGTTTTAAGAAAAATGTCACTAAAACAAGCAAAGGCCATAAATTTGTAGCAACTATTTAGCTAAGGAATGCTTTGGTTATCGTTAAAGTCCTTAAACTGTGGCCATCTTAAGATAATTTCTGTTCATTAAGTGTTAAAAATGATGAAATAATATGCTAGAAATATTTTCTAGGACGGAGTCTCTAAATAATTAACAGTCCTATGAGAATATTCTTATACAGGCAACTATTATTAGAGCTTATTGCAGTCTAGAACTACTGGAACCGAAATTAAGTTTATAGATGGGATATAACTCCAAAAAAAATTACATAAGACAAAAATGGAAGTGAAAACACAATCCTGCTTTTATACGGCAGGTTGAAAGATTTATGAGCCTAAATGTGGAGCTGCCGTTACAAATGGCTGCCCTATAAAAAGTAATCATTCCTCTCAGCATGCAATCTGAAAACAGACACTGGATGTGCAGAGGTCTACGTACGAGACGCTGGCCGTCTGCACGACTCTGGAGGACATGAGCGGACAATAAGGACGCAGGAAATGCAATGCGTCTTGTGGATTTGCTGAAGGGGTCGTGGGAGTTTGCTTGTCCAGTTTTTAGCAGAGCTGCATTTTTCTCACAAAGTGGGTCCTGTTCCCAGTAGGGCTGGGTATCTTCTAGGATGAGCCGATTCGATACAATTCTCCATTAATAGCTCACGACACAATACGATTCTCAATATAGCTCAGCTATATTTGATTTGACTCCAATATCGATATTTATTACTTTCAAATTAATGCCCCAAGTCATTCAATCAACGAAACCAGACACATATTTATGTTCAATTTATTGAGCACTGATATATTAACAGGAAAATAAAGTGGATCTGGTTCAACGCATTTATCGTATCACAGAAACCAAAAATGTGTCCAAACGTCTGATTTTAGGGACGAAGGTGCTTCTGATAACAAAACTATATAAATAAATAAATTTGTCTCACTTGCACTGCTTCGCTGTGAACAGTAATGGCGCGCTGTAAGAACGCCCCCAAGGGGTTGGGAGGTATATATGATATTGAAAGCCAGCATATTTTCTGTTGCGGTGAAGAAAGAGCTGAGCCAAAAAGTCATGCTCTCGATTTACCGGACCGACTACATTTCAACTCTGACCTATCGTCGTGAGGTATGGATCATGACCAAAAGATTCAGATCCCGGATACAAGATGCCGAAGTGAGCTTCCTCCAGTGGGTGGCTGGGCTTTGCCTTAGAGACAGAGTGAGGAGCTCAAAGTAGAGCTGCTGCTTCTCCACATCGAGAGTCAGAACATCTGATCAGGATGGGCGCCTCCGTCTGAAGGTTTTCAAGAAGGACAATTAAACATGTTGTTCAAACGAATGAACAACATGTTTTTAGGAAAGAAATAGCAACAAAAATGAATCGACAAAGCTCCCTGTTGGAGAAGCCCGGCACAGAGTCGCCTCTTGAAGTCACCAAAGCTGCAGCTCCACCGACCCGGCTCGGTTCGGCTCGGTTCAGCTCTGTTCCTCCTTACTCACTTTATCTTTGTTTGTGTTTGACTGGCCTAGAAATGCCTGAAGGAGGGAAACGCCTCCTGGAGGTGGCTTAAGCCCCTGTCCCCCACGCCCTGTTAGCAAAATCGACAATTTAAAGAAATGGTAAACGATAAAAAAAATAAAAGTAGAGGAAAAACTAAGGTTTGTATTTTATATGCAAGGTAAACACCAGACAGACGTTACCAAACAGCA
Organism: Fundulus heteroclitus; assembly: GCF_011125445.2. NCBI lineage: Eukaryota > Metazoa > Chordata > Actinopteri > Cyprinodontiformes > Fundulidae > Fundulus > Fundulus heteroclitus. The sequence goes on along the minus strand of NC_046371.1, from coordinate 10,130,039 downwards.
GGGTTAATGTCTGCGGGAGTCGTGAATCATACCTGTGGCTCCGGCCAGGTCCTCAGAAAGCTCTCCTTCTTCTGCTTCCAGGTTTCCGATGAAGTCCACATCATTTTCCCCTGACCTGAGCAAAGTTTACAGGAGACTTTTCTTTAAATCAAATATAAAAAAGTGACAGCTCAAGTTTATTCCTGAATGCTTTAAAAGGAGTCTCTCACATGGTCTCCTCGTCTATGTCGTTCTCCTCGGTGTTGCTGGTGGCCGTGGAGCTTCCTGAGGTGCTGCTTCCATCCAGCGGGTTCACCTCCTCCTCAGTGAGGCACTCCACCTCCAAGTCTCCGTCCGACAGCTCCTGAACAACAACAGGATCAACTCTACGGACTCTAAAGTTCTCCTCAGAGGAAGACAACCAGACCTGTCCGTAAACTGATGACAGCTTTTGTTTTGGAAAGTCACGATTTCATGATTTCCAAAACCAAATGTCCAGAAATCTAAGTCCTTCTTGTCCGATATTTAACCTACAAATACAGAGCTGACTGTGGTGTATATTTATATGGGGGGGGGGGGGGGCTTTCAGAGAAGCAGGCGGGATGGAAGGAGGAAGGAAGCAATACATCCTGGAGCTACATATACATATAAAATGACTTTTTGCTTTGCTGCTGACAAATGCTTCAATTTATGTTTCTCTTTTGTCTCCTATACTTTTACTTGGAGCCTTGCAACAAAAGTTCACTCGAATGCACATTATGAAAGTGCAGTTGAATGACAATAAAGTCTCTAAGTCTCAGGAGGGATTAGAAAGAGGAAGGAAGGATGACTGGCTGGACATTGCTGATGCTACAGCAATCACTGACATGTGTTGCATCTGTGAAAACGCTTAACATGAAATAAGACAAGCAATCCTAGGCAGGTAACATTACTATAAGGTCATTTTAAAAAGTTTATCCGTTAAAGAGTAAAATCTTAAAGAGAGAGTGTTTAATTACAGGCTTTAAAGGCATACTATGCAACATTTTTCAGTCAATTAATGTGTTCCATACCGTTTTGGATGATTAAATGAATCATTTCAGGTCGAACAAAGGTTTTCTCGGCCGCCCTGGTGGTCTGTGGGGGAAATACTGCACTTGCAATGCGGTACCGCACGCGAGCTATTTTTAGAAACACAACGTCACGATGACGTCACATCACGTGGTACGCAGTGGGGAAAACTCCGGAAAGCCGCCGTTGTTTTGCTGTAAAAGAGACGTGCGTTAGCCTAGGTTTTACTCGGTAAACGACTGCTTTTTCCAAATCTAAGACCATGGTTTTTAAACTTTGTTGCTATGGAACGTGCAACAGCGACTCGAGGTACGCTGATCGGCCGCATATGAAGGATGTTTTCTTCAAGACTGCCAAGGAGAAATGTGTGCGCTGGATACACCGGGGCGGTCGGCCTACACAACAGTTCAACCCGGAAAAAGTTACCAAATTCAAGTACATATGTAGCAAGCATTTTGTCGGAGGAAAGGGCACAACCAAAGAACATCCTGACCCAATTCCAGCGACATCAAGTCAAGGTAAGAGTATTTTGGTGGCCGACATGTTAATAAAGTAGCGCCTGCTACCATGACAGCATACAGGCTATCATGGTAGCAGGCGCTAACATGATAGCCTGCTACCAGGATAGCTTACTCAAAAACATTTCAAATGAGACAAACATTAAACATATACCCATTCCTGGACGGTGATTGCAAACAACAACAAAAAAAAAAAACGGCCGACGCTGCCATGACCGCCGCGCAGGAAAAAAAAACAAAGCTTACCGTTCATCAACTCGGCCAGTTTTCCAGTCTTTTTAAACCCTCGAACCTCAAGCCGTCGTTTGAGCTGAAGGTTGGTGTGTTCTTCGACAGTGCGACCAGTAATCCGTGTGCCTGGGACATCGTCTTGGGAAAGTTTAACGGCTGCAAAGTCGGTCATATCTGTTATCCGTGCGTTCTCTCCTGTATGCCCTACCTAAGCGGCAAAAGGGGCGTTGCTCTTGAGACGGTGACGTCACGTGCGCGGTACTGCATTGCAGGAGCTCTCAGCTCACACCCACAGGCTCAGAAGTCTCGTGAAAGACCACGAGAGTTGGTTTTGCTTTACGGCGAGAACTCCATGTGTTTTTTCCCTGCCATTCACTATACGCACGCGCGAAAGCAACAAAGAACTGCGTGTTAACGTCAAATAAACATGCAAGCATATCAAGTTTTATTATTGTTATTATTATTATTATTATTATTATTATTTGTTTATTTTTTTTACGTTGGCGAGACGCTAACGCGGCGGCCGCAGCGCTATCGGCAAGATAGCGCTGCGGGAAGCTTGATGTTCATACCTTCACTGTGTTAGTCATTGTTTGTACTGCCATTTTTTCCACTTTTCGTTGCGTTCGCCTGTCTGCTAAGCTCAAAACAAACGCGCCTGGCTTGACGGAGAACCAGAACAGCTGAGCATCTTTACGACAGTGCACTTTTACTTTCTCCCTCTGGGGGGAGCCTCGCTGGAAAATCAACCCCGGTTGCATAGTATACCTTTAAACCATGCCGGCCTGCGAAGGCTCGTTTTTGTTTTTGGAAACAAAACGCCTGGACAAAACGTAGCAATCTGCGCTAGTTTTAAATAAAACAGAGGAGCCGTTCTGAACCATTCCTAACTCTGACAAATTGACGATCTTCCTCCTCTTTTCTCAAGCGGCAGTTTCACAAAGCCTTAAAACTCGCGCAGCAGGAGTCGGCAGCTACCACTTTGCTCTTACGTTGGAGTCGTCATGCTGCGTTCTCTCCTCTTCTTCTCCTTTCTTGGAGTTGCTCAAGGTGGTCTGGGCGTCGTCGTCACTTTTCACCGAGCGAGGGTCTCTCTCGGACGCCGTGGTGCCCGCGGCCAGCCTCAGGTCGGGGGGCGAGGAGCTGCGGGACGTCTGGCGGCGGAACAGCTCGATGGCCAGCCTCTGACGGCAGACATGAATCGCAGGTTATCAGACGGAAGCGTGAGGCGAGCGGCCAAAGCGTGAGGCTCCAGGCGCACCTCCTTCAGGTTGTTGATCTGTTGGATGTAGCCGCTCTGAGCAGACTCCAGCTGGCTGATGTACCAGTACTGATCTCTGCACTTCTGGAAGAACGTAGGTGAGCGAACCTGGTAGCTGCACAGCAGGAAGGAACGAAACAACAACACTAAATGAGGCAAATTAATGAATAAAATCTGAAAACCCGTTATTAGAGTGAGAAGCGAGGCTGCACGGTCGTGCTTGGAGCTCACCGGAGGACCAGCGTGTCGGTCTGCATGTTCAGGTAGCCCTCGCTGGCCAGCAGGTCCAGTCTGAAGAAGCGGTTGTAGCCCCAACATTCGCCGACCTCGAAGTCCGAAGCAAACTCTCTGATGATGTTCTTGGTCGGGTCGCTGGAGGCCTGGTGGACCATCTCAACACGGTACTCATATCTAAACAGACCAAGAACACTTTTAACTTCTTGGTACATTAAACTTCAGCGGCTGAAAGACAGCATAAGCTAATATTTAAAACAGTTTAATCAAAATAAAAGCATTGAGGTTCCACCCAGCGAATATGATAAGATTCACTCTTAACAGACCTCCAACAGGGCAATCTAAAGACCTAACCTTAAATATCTCATTATAACACTTTCAAATTCTTTTAATTTTACAGCAGGGAAAACTTAAACCTGAATGACAGATATACGCGTTTCATTTTCCCTATTTTTAATAGTTGACAAAAACATCATCTCCTATAATCTGGAAATCAATCTGGGTTCTTAGCAAATGTGCTTTGGGGTTTTTTTTCTGCACAACTCAGAGCGCAAGTATTTAAAAAGGAACGCAGTTTACAATAATTTGACATCTCTGCAAATCTTACTTTCCTGTCAGCATGAAGGAAAATCAAAACAAGGTCAGTCCTGTGTTTTTATTTTTCCTTCGACACCATGAAGAAGATGGATGTTAGAATTCAAGGATAACAAATGAATCACCTACATTTGAAATTTTCTTTTCTGGAGAGAAACATGAAAAAAATAAGGCCTATAAAATAAAAATATTCAATATTTACAGTCAAACAGATTCCTTGGAGGCCTTAAAATGCTGATAAAGATGTATGAAATAAGATATTTGGATTTAAGAAGCAACTCCTACTTTGACGTTTCAGGGAGTCCGGCCGACAGCTCGAGGAACACAGACAGATAGTTTCCACGGACCACGCCGTTCCCGTCCTGATTGAAACAGTAGTAGCTTCAAACAGGATCCTGGACGTTTCTTTTCTAAATCCGTCCAAACATAGTAACCCAACCAGAACACTTTAAATATGAGGCAACGGGCAAAATAGTGCCAGACTTACTGGGTAGACTTTGAGCCTCCAGCAGAGGCCGGATATCTGCAGGGGAGGACTGTAGACCGGGTCGGCCCGCTGCCTCAGAGTGCTGCAAGCAGACGAAAAACGCATCAAACCTTCAGCGACATTTTACTTTTCTAATCTCCAGGGAATGTTTGCTCATTAAAGCAGCTCCGGCTAGAGTTAATAAAGATGTTAACTCGATGTGAAAAAGACTTCAGAGTATGATAAAAAGTAAATAGGCCACACTAAATTAATACGCAACACATTAAAACACATTTATCAAACGGCAGCCTCCACATTTATTGGCATCTCAGGTAAAGATGTGTGCAAAGCCTGAAAGTAAATAAATCTCTTATTTCAGTAGCATAATCTGACACCAACAGAAATACAGAAAGGTTTTTATTTGAAGAACACGCTTATTTAATGGAGAAACAATCATATCAGACAGAACTCCTCTTTACCTGGTTTTAAATCTCTTTATTATACACTATGATCTTGTCGTGTATTGCATTTTAAAATACTCTTGCCGTGAACCTGGTTTTTAGCTTTTGATGTGTGTGTATGTTTTGTATGTTTTTAACCTTTTCTTGTTTTAACGTACAGCACTTTGGTCACCCCTGTGGTCTTTAATAAAATGTGCTCTAGAAATAAAGCTGATTGATTGATTTGTTAAGAATTGTTTTTAATAAAATCATCACAGTCTCTGTTTCTAACCATCCCTTTGAAATAAATGTTCCTGAACACTTTCAATTAAGACTTTAAAGTGACCAGGGTGTCGAGGAACCTTTACGTTATTAACATGAAATGTCCTGTTTCCCTGGGGTTTAAATATGACGTGGCACTCTTCAAAACGGGAAAGACAGCAGAACATGTTCAAATTATGGGAGAGTTGCATCGCTCCTTTTTAGAAAACAAATAAATGTACAGAGCTCCCTGTTGGAGAAGCCCGGCACACTTAGACGCCAAGTAGGGAAAAAATCCTTTTTTCTCTTACCATCACAAATGTAAACATGAGACGTTTGGTAAAAAGAAATCTTTCTAATGTAGATGGAACTGTGTGCTTTGCTCAGACGGGACGATGATTAAACTTTTTAGCAACTACCGCTCACTCCAGGGTGGGTGTCGTGTAAATAAAGGGTGCTGCACATAGAGGAGGATTTGTGATGCTGTGGGCTTTTCTTCCATAATGCCATGAAAACCTTGTTAGAGTGCATGAGATCACTGACACAGAAGAAATTCGTACGTGAAAGCTGCCCAGTTTACGCCAAACATATAAGGGGTTAAGTAAAGTATTCATGGAAGGCCGGCTAATAATTATATCCCTTCTGATTAACATGGAAAAGTTTCCCTCACTCGCTGGATTCAGTCAGTGCAAATAAAGCATTTTGGTCTGCTTTCCCTCATTATAAGCAGGCTGACTGCACTTTAATTTTATCTTCATTGTTTCCACTGACACATCTGAAGGGTGATGCTCCTTTACAAATTCATTTTAGCCTATATAATTGAGCCAGACCGCATGCCTCATCCTAACTCTATGCAGTCATTAAGTCTGTCAGTTTTCCACTGAAGCTCTGAAACTTTTTTATGCCATTTAACATGTTTCTTCTAAAAGCAACTAAAGGCTCTGAAGGGACGGGGGACAAAATGTTTAGGAAAATGCAGAACTGAGGCTTCCGTCATAGCAGAAGGATTAAAGCAGCCTAAATCAAAGATTTACCTGAAGTTGACCAAGACGAAAGTGCTGGAGTCGTAGGCAGGAACCAGCTCACTAAAAGCAACACAGACGTGCATAAAAAGTTGATCAGGTTCAGATTAGTGCGATGGACATTTGTAATAAGCCGTGCTATTTGCTTAAAGTGTGGCATGTTGTCACCTGGTGAAGTCTGGGGGGACCGGCGTGGTGACGAACGACTGCATGGGTTTGCGGTGGACCTGCTGGAACATGAGCAGGATCTCCGGGCTCTTAGAGATCAGCTCACTCTTACTGCACGAGTGAAGCTGCTCCACGCGAGCGCATGAAAACAGGAAAGTCACGCTGTGAAATCACTTAAGTATAAAAGCTAAAATCTCAGGTTAACAAATCTGATCTATCAGATCGACGGACCATATTATTCCGGTTTTCAGTAGAGCTTCAAGCAGTTCTTAAAGGATAAATGCAACAATTCATCAGGAATGAAAAAGCATTTTTCTACTCTGGTCAGACTTTAAACGTGAAACTCGCAAAACACTATAAAGTGAAAGGACAAACAGATGCATTGACAAATATATACAACTGTCATATGTATATAGTGTCATATGGATGCCTAGATGGATGGATGAATGGAAGGTTGGATGGATACGTGCATGGCTGGACGGATGGAGGGATTGCTGGATTTCCGATGGCTGGGTGGATGAATAGATAAAGAGATGGATGGACGGTTGTGTGGACAGATGGATGGATGCATGGATGGATTGTCAGATGGATAAATCGATGGATAGATGGATGATTGCATGGATGGTTGGATGATTGCATGGATGGATGGATTGTCAGATGGATGGATGGATGGATGGATGGATGGTTGATTGCATGGATGGATGGATGATTGCATGGATAGATAAAGAGATGGATGGATGGATGGATGGATGGATGGATGGATGATTGCATGGATAGATAAAGAGATGGATGGATGGATGGATGGATGGATGGATGGATGGATGGATGGATGGATGGATGGATGGATGGATGATTGCATGGATAGATAAAGAGATGGATGGATGGATGGATGGATGGATGGATGGATGGATGGATGGATGATTGCATGGATAGATAAAGAGATGGATGGATGGATGGATGGATGGATGGATGGATGGATGGATGGATGGATGGATGGATGGATAGATGGTTGATTGCATGGATAGATAAAGAGATGGATGGATGGATGGATGGATGGATGGATTGATTGTCAGATGGATAAATCGATGGATAGAAGGATGATTGCATGGATGGATGGATGGATGGATGGATTGTCAGATAGATAAATCGATGGATAGATGGATGGTTGGATGATTGCATGGATGGTTGGATCACTGAATGGATTATTGGTTGAATAGAAGAAAAACAAAATGGATGAACAGATAAAACAGCCATTTCAGTTACTCAGGTTCTCTGTTCAAAGAAAGCCAATTTATCACTAGAATATTTATCACACGGCATGTTTGATAAATATCTGACTGACAGTTTGCTTCTGACTGATTTACTATAATCCATAACCACATTTATTTATTACATTTATTTATTTCTCTTATGTTTTCCCATTAAGTCAAGGAAATGCAACATTTTTATAACAAAATAGCATTTCTTGAAGTAGGAAGTTGTAAAGTGCTGCTAATTTCTGTCTTTTTTTAAGTAACATTTTCTTCACCAACAGCCGATTGTGAGGACAAATATTTGAACTTAGGGTTTTTCAGAACTCCAACAACGCTTTAGCTTTTTCATATTAGTCACAACAAACGTTTTGTCCTGAATCAACGGATCGGGTGATCGTGATAAAACGGTGTAAGTGCACAGTATGAGTTTCGCGGTTTCTGGATGTTTAGGGATGCCGATGAATGGATCTGTGGAGAACAACGGACCTGATGCTCCACCTCCTGCAGCAGAGACTCCAACAGCTCCGTCTCCTGGGTCAAGGACGTCTTCTGGCCTGTTGGGGAGGAGAACGCATTTCTATTTCCAGTGTGCTGAAATGTGGGCCCTGATGGAGGGCTGCTGAGTGTGTGAGTGGGCGGCGGTGCAGATTGTGTGTGTGGGCACTGCTGAGAGCAGGCATCCGCTCGCTCCTGATAAATATTTCATATGTGTATTAGTCGTGTCTATAAATGCCGGCTGCGCAGCTTTCAGCACGAAACTGAAATGTTTTGTTAAAGGAAGAGAAAAAAACAAAAAGAATTGACCTCAGGCTATGTTTCAGCACAACAACAAGAGGTCTTTTTAGACGTGCGATGCAAAACAAAAGAGCTTCGACATGACTGTTGTGAAATCCCAGCTGAGTTTGATGCTGAGGATTTCATGTTTAGGTCTGGAGAGAGAAAACTGCTGCCAACTAATCCTCCGTCATGCAAAACAAAACAGAAAGAAAGCAGCAGGGTTACAAACACTTCACCTTCTATGAAAGAGACTGAAGAATAAAAGCCAATAAGCTAAGAAAAGTACATCCTCGTTCAGCAGGGTCGTACATGTCAGGACATCATAGGGTTATTCAATCCACCAGGCAGTGTTGAAAAACATCAGATAATAGGTTCCGCCATATTTTTACCTTTTAAGCACAGATCAGGCCAAAATGAGAAGCTGTTAGGTACACGTTGCTGCTTCTAAAGGATTAAAGACGGGAGGTAGCCGCTAGGTGTTTCCAGTGAGATGAGGTGTTTTTATAGTTGCTCCAAATCGTTTTAAAGTATAACGCACCCCCGTACCAGAGCCTTACCACGCCCAGTCTCACTAGAAAACTGTGGCGATAGCTGGGCGAGGTCCGAGACACTAGCAAAACCTAAATAAATGCTAAATAAACTAACTGAATGCTAAGCTAATAAATCTCTAACCTGAAAAACTCACCACTCAAAGTCCAACTCCCTACGGAGGATCAAGACGGAGATGCTTATATACCCTGACCCTTAGGAGGGCGACACACTGACCCAAAGAGCAGATTTCAACAAATATCCAGTAAACTGTCAAAATAATCATCAGGAAGTGTAGACAGCACTATAAGACAATGATGTTGACAGTTTATTAGCAAATTAGTTGTTTTGGGGGTGAGTTACCCTTTACAGGGTTCCTACAGCATAAGGCAAGTTAAATTCAAGACTTTTTAAGACTTTTTAATGCCACTTGAAATAAAAAGTTAAGACCAACTTCACGATAAACAAGATAAACCTGGTTGCAACAACTTCACCCAAATGTTTATTTTAACATAAACCATTACTTTCTGGCCCAGCAGACATGTTTAAAATTTTGAAAAACATTCCATATAGGAAGAAAGCTAAAAACACACAAATTACAGATACATTTTTAACAACTACTGAACTGAATTCACAAACTTTGTTTTGTTCCCTACTAAAATAAACTATAAATCAGTATTAAAAACCACAACATAAGCAGTGCCAACTCTTTTTCGCAGCTATGGTCCGGCTGCAACAGTTTTTATTGGTTCTGCTATCGGGGATGGGGATTGTGTCAATTATTTTACTGTTTGGTAAGGATTACAAAAATAAAATCCTATTTATGACCTGGTAACAATTTTAAGACCTAAGAAAGATTGATTTAAGACATTTTAATGCCAATTAAGGCCTTAGTTTTATATTACAGAATTCAATGCCTTTTAAGACTTTTTAAGGATCCGCGGGAACCCTGCTTTAAGTAGATTATTCCAGAGTGAGGAAAAACTGCTCATAAGTAAGAAAACTTTTAAAGACGACAAAGTTGGTCATCTCAGCACATTCAGAGAGCGCCACGCTCAGAGAAGCTGCAAAAAGAACAAGAACTCCTCCTAAAACTCTGCAGGCCTCTATCAGCATATTTAAATGTCAGGCTAATGACCGCACAGTTAGAACAAGACTCAACATTTATGGCTTGTATGAAGTGTTGCTTCCCGTCTATCAAATCAACGCGGCAGCTCGGCTCACATGTAAACCAAGTGTAAAGCACGGTGGTGGAGGACTGAGGATCTGGGCTTGTTGGTAGACACAAGGACACTCTGCAGTCTCTGAATCGACCGGGACCTTCTCTGTATACCATAATGTTCCAGAGTGAGCGGTGAGGCCCTCTGTCCGACAGCTGAAGCTTTATCTCACCAGCAGGACAATGATCCCAAACCCCAGCTGTAACTCTATGTGAACGACCAGTGAAGCTCAAGAGATCAAGGGGACAGAAAATGTTAATAGAGCTGTGCAGAAATTAACCTATTCAACGTTAAATATCCACGACTCCGCCCTGTTGTTCCGTTACATTTGGACGTCTAAGAGGAGATGGTGTTGACTTATTTGATTTGACCTTTTTTGTGGATCAGACAACTTTCTGCCCTTTTAAACGATGTAACAACAGTGCCCTTGTGCTGCTGCTTCCAGATGTGTTGTAGCACTCGTGTGTGCAGGTGTTCTACCCATGAGCGTGATGAGCTTGTTCTTCAGCTGGTTGTCCAGACGAGCGATCATCATTTCCACCGCGTTTCGGATCTCCCGGACCCTCTCGTCCTTCGCTCCCCTCACGGCCTCTACGTTCCTCTCCTGAGCCAGCAGACACCAAAACAGGTCAGTGGGCGCCCTCTAGAGGACGCTCGCTGTGAAACACGCTGGACGAGCTTCACTAAAATGATGTGCTGCTGAGTTGGTACGCTAAATTTGAGGCACAACTAAATAAGGACCACAGTGACAACTGGCTAAGGCTTCTAGTCTCTGCAGCGTATTCATGACTGAAGAAGTCATTAATAGGTAGTGATCCTGACTAAAACAATAATTTAGGCTGCTCGCCTACTTGCACTCAGTGACACAAGCTAAAAAAAAAAAACTAAAAGGTGTTTTTCATTGCAGCTTTCAGCATTAAATTAGTCATTAAATGTTACTTATTTTATGTGGAGTCATCGTGTTTTCTGAAATGCTCTATTTGCTGAGTCGTCACCTTTAGAGTGGAAGCTCAAGAATCATTTATCTTTCAAATTAAACTGGACATGTTACTTTTAAAACAAGAGCTTTGGACCAGAAACAACTTTGTGTCAGTTACATTTTATGTCTGTTCTTGTTAGTTTTTTCTATGTAAAATTTAACATAAAATGAACCACAGAACAAACAATATATTTTTCGACAGGATTTCGATTAAAAATAAATTGCAGCTGGGTCCTGCTCAATGTGTGGAGAAAGAATAAGCAACTCTTCCATGTGATTGGCTGTTTCATTGCACATAGAACTTGCAAAGCTCTTTGAAAAGTCTTAAAGGAGTAAAACAAAATGTGTTTAACTTTGCTGGTTTGTTTCTTTTCCTCACACTTCAGAAGACAAACTAATGCTGCACCAGACATGGATAAAAAATAAATGACTGAGCTACTTTCTGAAGCTCTCCACACCAAATTAACTCAGGACTGACTGGTAATAATGAAGTCAAAGACTTGGAAAACTCCCCTGTGTGTTTTTAAATCAGCCTTTGGCAGATATATGACAAGCCCACTAGTCATAGTAGCATGCTTATGGCAAGTTGTTTGTGAATTTATTTTGTATAAATTAGTAATTATTACTAGTTTGTGGTCTGTTGTGTCCTTCAGCAGGATTTATGTTTAATAAACCATCAAACTTTAAAAGCTGCTGGAATCTTGCCACAGCAGGTGAGTAATTATTTGTAATTTGGATTTTAAGTTATTCAGCTCTGTAATGGTTTTAATTTTAGACCAAAGTCCAATTTATTTAAAAATACACTATCATTTTTATATTATTCTATTTTCATAACAAGAAAAACATCTTTCAGCTTAGCCGATCAAAATTTTGACCTACTGTATAGCCAACAGGGCTATATTTTATGTCATAATGAACAAACAATTGAAATGTTTAAAGTGAACTTAAGAGTGTTTAAATTATGACTTAAAGCACAAGCTCTGCTACATTAGAGTCTCCTTACTAGCGTTGGTGTTTTATTGTCCCGTCAAAATTTTATGTGAGGATTATTTTACATTTAAACAAATGAAAAGAAACTTGGCATGTTTTTGTTTCGCTGTCATTGTACCATATTGATAACGCGACGTAACCGAAAAAAACTCCAGTACACACTGAAACCTGACTTCTGTTGCGTTTTTATTACAAGGCGACATTTTCATATCAAATTTAAACACTTTAGTAGAGAAAATAACCAAAAGCTTTTTTGTGACTTTAAATTACAGAAGTACTTGAACTCAGACAAGTCAGAGTGGCTTTTGGCTATTTTTTTTTTTAAATTCCCTAATCAACTTTTTACACAATTTTAACATTTTCAGATTTATTTACACTCTAAATGTGTCAGCAACATCTCAAACGCTGCATTTAAGTTGTCTTTTAGATCGGGTAAGTAAAAATTGAGTTAATTTAGAAAAAGGGGTAAATCCAATTTGAAAGAGATCGCTCAGAATAAGAATACAAACATCTTTTTGCAGAGAGGTCAACAGATTCCAGTGTCGTATAAAGGAGTCCTCACCACTTCCTGCACCAAACTGATGAGCTCCATGAGGCGGCGGCGCAGCTTGCCCACCTCCTCCTTCACTTTGGTCACATGCTGCTCGTAAATCTCCACCAGAGGCTTAAAGGTGTGGCCGCCGTGCTGCAGGCGACAAAAACATCCATCCGTCATCGGCCGTTTATCTCGCACTCTGACTGGAATAATTATCAGACACTGACTGTTACGCTAGCTTGGTATTCCTGCCCACTTCTTGACATTTACTTAAAAGATAAAAACTCAGAGTGTAAAGCTTGAGTAATATTGGATGCATCTGTGCAGGAGATTCTTCTGGTTTATTTGTAACTTGGGATTCAGTCTGTAACCTCAAAAAGCAAACGCTGTAAACGTTACCATTCCTCCCCAGAGGGCACACTGGTGGCAGATGCATTTCTTACAGGTCCAACAGAAAACACTCAGCTTCTCATGGTGGTTCTCACATCTGCTCAGCAATGATGAAAAGACACAATATCAGTGAGTGAGAAACTCATAAACCACGTTTTGACCAACTGCCCTACATCCTAGTTGGGTTTATTTTATTCCAGTTTAGTTTTATTTAAAAAAAAATGGCAGACTCTTTATCAGATCTTCTCTTGTATCCTTAAAAAACATATTTTTTTTAAAAACTGTCACTTTGGGTTAAAGTAAAATTGGACAAATCTTGAAGATTGCGTCACAGACACAGTGAGCCCTCGTCTATATATATATATAAGGTGCTTCAAAGGAGCAAACTGCTGTTGATCGGTAAGGTTTCAGCTTTCCTGAAAAGTCTTTCACAGCATGTTTGCGGACAGAAGATGCTTCCTAACTCATTGTTAGAGCGGAAACGGACGAGAGCCGGAAAGGTTTTGGGAGATGCTCACTTGTCTTTGTCGTTGTCCTCGTGCTTGGTGAGGCTGCAGAGCTGCAGGGTGTCCAGCTGCTGAGTGACCTCCTCGGCCCAGCGACAGTTCACCAGCTCCCTCAGCTGCAGCGGAGCTCTGTTTGTACAGAGGCAGCAGGCGTGTAGATTTTAGTTATTCATTATGTGATTCAGACTGAAGAGGCTGAATGTGATGAACTGTGGAAGGTTCTTACCGACAGTGTGGACACTGGGCTCTCTGCTCCGTCAGCCATCGCTGTCAAACAAGAGATTCCAGCTTCAATACAGCCGACATAAGGATACAATACAGGATTTATAGGAACACGTGTATATTAGCCCGATAGGTTCCCTATAAAGACAAAAACCACGTGTGGCCTGGCCTGATTTAACAAAACTGTTGTTTGCTTAAATCAGCAGTTATCAAAATGTTTAGTCATGCCTAAATGTGAGGTTCCTACAAGGGATGTCAAAATAAGTCAAAATCATTATAAACTGGTTCACATTTGCCCAATTTGTCTCTGTTCTTCAAACAGCAGCTTGTGATAAGAGAAAATCAGCCCCTCCATGCGGCAACCATAACAATGATCTGCTGCTGGATGTTTTTAAACCCTGCAAACAAAAACAAAAGTTACGGATGTAACTACGGTTCTATGAATCGCGGATGACCGCCAGAGCTTCTGTCACTCAGAACCTTTGCATTTGCGAGAAGTTTCTGTAGGAACAAAGCCTCGGATGACGCCAGACTTTACAGGTTCTGACGGCTCATCCGGTCTGTCACAGGTGTGACTCCGTTGCGGTATTATTACTCCGACAGCGCATGCACCTTTTGTGCTTCCTCCTGGACTAGGAGTGAACGCAGGAAAGGTTAACCAGCTGATGGCTCAGCTAAATAGCTAAGCCAGGGGTTTGCAACCTGTTGCTCCACAGCCGCATGTGGCTCTTTACACCTTCAGCTTTGGCTCTTAAAAACTTGACCAAAAATGCAAGGGGAAAGAATTGTAATTTAAAATTGCTAGCTTTAGGATGCATTTAGTTCTGCAATATATGCATACCATTTCCAGAAAGAATGAAAGAAAGAAAGACTAATGGTGTATAGAATAATTTACTATAGCTAAATGAAGTATCTTCTTGTCAGTAGGTTGCAAACGACTTGCTTTTTCATAATTTTGATGCCGTTTGCTATAAAAATCAAATGTCCAATTGAAGAAAATGCATTAAACCTAAAAAATACTGTTGGTTAAATAATAAAAACTGTTGATCTTTAATTAAAAAAATGTAAACAAAATTCCTATATTATACTGTAAAAACAAGCTGTTGTTTCAAAGAGATGTCTAACTTTTGTGGCTCTAAACAAAATTTGTTTACCTGGACAGAGGGAAAAATGGCTCTGCGGGTTGTAAAGGTTGCTGACCCCTGAGCTAAGCAATCAAACAAACTAGGACTTCTCAGTTTAGCTGTAAAGTTATTGGAGGCTAATTTGGCTAATAACAACAGCAGGTTGTGACGAAACCAGACTGAAGCTGACAATTAGAGCAGAACCTGTAGCAACCTACACTGCTACTGTCGCTGATCACTGAAGTTCTTATGCAAAGCAGGCCGGGCACGGCTGCTGCTGACAACATCAGCCCGGACCAGATCGCTGTTTGGGCTGTGAAAAATATGCTTTACATGAGCCGCATCCATCTTTTATTTTGAAACCCAATTTATTCATTCATTAGTATGGAACGATCCTTTATTTGTCCATCTGTAGTAACATTTTATTGTATCAACATCAAATTGACAGGAACAGGGAGGCAAATAGTGGCACATTATAGATAAGCAATTTTAATATCATAACGGCCCGACTGAATTAATAGGTACACACTTCCATAAAGGACATTAACGCTTAAATACTGTTATCTTGTCTATTGTTTTCCCAGACATTTAACAATTATATATTGCTCTAAATGAGGGCTGAATTGTCCCCTACTTATTGGTTCTGCCCTGATTAAGAAAAGAACATTTTCATCTTATTGTAATTAATCATATAATTTGTTTTAGACCAGAAAGAACCCGTCTTGAAAATCAATGGAGTATTTTTCTCAGTATCGGTGTTTAATTTGAAATTTTAGTATCGTGACAGCCCTATTAAAAGCCCAATAAATTCTACTCTCAGGCTCTTATCTGCTCTATAACAAACATTCTCATTACAATAAACAACCCATGAGCGGAGAAAAGGATGACGCTTTGTACAGGAGACAGGCCCGGTCCTGTTCGTTGTAACCACACTCACCCGTATGCAGCTGAAGCAGCAAAGTTTGGAGCAATGCGGGCAGAGGCGAGCATCCCTCAGCTTCTCCATGCAGATGAAGCAACGAAACACCTCGGCGATGCTCTGCAAAGAGCCAGAGGAGGGTTCAACAACAACCGCAGCCGCCGGACTCGCCGCGAGGCTCAGTCAACATCACTGAGACGTTTTTAACAGCGGCAAAAGCCCAAACTGCTGGGCATTTTGTGTTTAAATGAAACTGAAAACAGGGGTTTAAATGCATTACTGGAGTCTGTCATACACACCTCAACACTTTGTTCGTCCATTTCAGCCAGCTTGAAGTTGTTGGGTTCAGTGATGATTAAAACAAGTTGTCTGAAATGAAATAAAAAAAAGAGAAAATTTTAAGTCACCGCTGTTGTTACGCTATCATCAGTGCACTCGCATACTTTCTATCGCATGGGTTTCCCTACCTCCGCCCTAAATCTTGCTTTAAAATGTTCCATCTGCTCCCTGTTATCGCAGCCTAAGTGAACAGCAGACATCTGTAGTCTGGAAAATCATCTTTTCTAGAAACTTCTTACACCTTTTGTGCTTCCTCTGACATGTTTTTTTGCCGCGCCGATACAGAAAACAGCCGACTTCGTTGACTTCTTCCCTCAGTGGTTACTTTGACACCAAAGAGTGGTGTCAAAGTAGCTGATTTCTTGATGCATCTCTAGATAAAACGTCCCATCGAGGAGGACCGTTGCTGAAGAGGAAGACAGTTGACGGGGCCGACCAGGTGAGGATGCATCATGTGGTGCGTTTGAAACGTGTAAAGCCCTGCTATCTTTTTTTCTGCTCATTTTAATCCCTTCGACAACTTGGATTATATAGTGATGGAGATAATATTGCATCGTTTTTCAATGAGTTGAGCAAACTCTGACTGTGTTGCAGCTGGGGGGGGGCAGGCCTGTAAGCAAACATGCAGGTGAAACAGCATTTCTGCTGCAGGGTTGTCTTGTTAGGAGGGCAGCAAAAATATCCAAAAAGCCTCAGCAGCAGCTAACCTTGCACTGCAGAGACCATCTCCCTGTCAAGCTTAACACTTTCCCCAAGTTATGTAACTTTCTATTTATAGTTCTCCTTTGTGTGAGTTGAGACCTCAGCTAAGGGATGCTGTTTAAACCTTCACATTTTAGACGCTTCCTTTTTATGCTTCTGTTCACGTTCATTTACGAGGTGGCCATGGAGACACACAGGACAATCACAGTAGTCATATTTATGAGCTGTGGGAGAAAGCCGGAGTACCCAGGGAGAATAAATGGAGAACATGCACGTTGGTTTCACGTGCGTTAGTAAAGTCCAGGTACAGCTAACCAAACACAATCAACTGATCATTGGTGAATGTAACCACCAGTAAACGAGCTTTGGCCGTTTTTTGGTCTGGAGTATGCAATCATGATGGAACATCAGCGATGAGTTTGGGAAGGGTTATCGCTGCCATTTGGAAACCATCTGAAGTCCGATCTTTCTACAGAGAGATACTTATTGACACATGGAAAACATTTAGGATGACAACCTTCACTGGAGTGTACGTCCTGGTAAAATTCTCAATAAAGACCGATTGCGCAATCCTCAGGAGACGTTGGCAAAATCTCGACTGCGCCTTAGTGTGTTAAAGATCATGAAAAGACAGCTTGAAAAAGGTTGAACAAATAAGCTTTGTTTAGCAGAGTGGAAGATAAAAACCTGTTCTTTCCAAAAGGAACAAGTAGCGTGATTTCTGCTGAACCCTCCCTGTCTTTTAGACAGAGGAGACCTAATAATTTCCTCCACGATGAAAAGAAAGACTTAAAATGATGAAGAAAACAATTCTTTCAAGTTACCGAGGCTAATTGTGGCTTTAGAAGCTTTCAAATTACTGTTTGGACTTTATTTGACAAACATTTTCTTCCCCAGTGTTGCTTACTCTTTGTTTCATAAATAACAGTGCTGTGCTTTTGTTCACTCAAGATCAAGTCCAGCATCTTTTAATATCTTGACCTCAACATTTATTTCATAATCCTAAACTAATGAGCTATTTTATGTATTGCAACTGATCTGGTCCAGAACTAAAAGGTCAATCAAACCTGAGCTGGAAAATTCAACAATGAACAGAGATTCTCTAAACACAATCAAAAAAGATTTAAAAAAAAAAAAAGAGTGATTTTATTTTTGGTACTAGGACCAGTTTAGAATTAAACAGCCATATTTCATTGGCTGAAATATGGCAAAACTATGATTAACTATTCAACCGATATTTCAGATTTTGTTGTGGTTTTGGTGTTTTTGTGTGAAACCTTTCATCCATTTGTGAAAGAAATCTCTCAAGTTCTCGTGAACCAAGACGGATGCATCATTACACCTGCATTGGACCCCAGAACTATAGAAACGGGTGCTCTTCAGGGGTCCATTTTGGGACCAACTTCATTCAAAACTTACATAAATAGTATTGTTCATGCTGCTGGCACTGCTCAGATCCACCTATATGCTGATGACACTGTCTTGTATACATCAAATCCATCTCTGACCACAGCCATGTGCTCCTAACAAAACAGTTTTAATAGCCTCCAACATGCCCTTTCCAACCTTCACTTTCTCCTGAATACTACGAAAACCAAATACATACATTTTTTATCGTAACGGAACACCACTACAACTCGTCAGTTCTTATAAATATTAGGGCTGAACGATTTTGGAAAATAATCTAATTGCGATTTTTTTTTCTTAATATTGCGATTTAATGACATTTTTTTTCCCAGTTTAATTTATCATGTCTTTTTAAATATATCCAAACAACAAATCAATTTGTTTCCTCACTGTGCAAATTAGTTGCTAAAAGACCCGCAGCATTTAAACTCGGTGCAGAAATTATTGCGTTCTGCCTACAATATATTTCAACCAAAATTGCAATTTAGACTTTTCTCTGCATTAACCACAAGCAACAAAAATGGCTTCTAAATAAAGACGTTTGTAAACAAGGACTATTTTAAACAACAATTTTTAATGTTTCTATTAATCAGAATGTTATTCAAGAGAACAGCTTTTAGTTAATTTGGACTTTAATCCTTGTTGAACATAAAGTGCAACCAACAAGCAAGTCTATGTATTAAACTGATTGACCAGAACTTAATGCTTTGTATGATTATACAAACTCTAATAGAAGTAATAAAATTAGATTATCTCACTGCTGTAACTGTCTTCCCTTCCATGTGGAGGCAAACCCACTTCAAATATTTTACCAACACCTAATGTTAGTGTCTAATTCCCTGATTGTTACACAGCCAAAAATTGCAGACTCTGCGATTTGGAAATTGTGTTTTTTTAAATCGCGATTATATTGAAAATGCGATTAATTGTTCAGCCCTAATAAATATCTGGGCATATGGCTCGATAATACACTCTCCTTCAATATTCACATCAATTCACTAAGACACTACTCACTAAAGTCCTTTATCACAATAAAACATCCTTCACACATTCCGCAAAACACAACCTCGTCAAGATGACAAGCTTCCCCATCCTCGATTACGGTGACATCATTTACAGAACTGCATCCAAAACTCCATAAACTTGACGTCAAATATCAATCAGCAATCTGTTACACGTCCAGCAGCACTCGCAACCTGTGCTCCAGTAACATCACCACCATGACTATCCCACCCGTCCGTACGTCACTTGGTCAAACTTTGTTTCAATCCGCTGCACCCAAAAACAGAAAAAATTTACAAAATAAACCCCCAAAACATTAAAATAGAGCATTATCACCTCTATCTACTTTCATCACCACAATAAAAACTGCCGTTTCTGATTATTGTTTAGTCCAGGTTACATATCTATAATGTAAATAGTGATTAACTGGTCTTATGTTAACTTCTTTTAAGCGTGTTTGTGTGTTTTTTTCTGCTGTATAATGCTGCCTCTTGATCAGGTCGTCGTTGAAAATGAGAATTGGTTTTCGACCGATCTATAAGGTAAAATAAAGGTTAAATAAAAAAAATAAATAAAGAAACAGGTGTGTGATTTTTTTTTTCTCTCCTAGCATTTCCAGGGTCCCCCACAGTGTGCAAATATCCCAACAACGCCTCTGGCTTTGACAATAAAATATTTAAAGATATAAAGAGGTAATTTTAACCCCGCCATGTTAGCAGGTCACATCATAACTATTAATATTATTAATAAATAGATTTGCTTTTTTTTATTAATATCGCGATGCTGTAATGTGATGAACGTCAGTAAAAACAGGAAGAAAAAGTTGCCTAAAAATTAAATGTTTTCTTAAAGCTTACGAACGACGGTATATTAAATTTACAAAGTGCAGTTTTTGTTTGCCACATGCAGTTGTTATCACGGATAGCTGCCTGTCAAACATGAAGGGCCCCAGCCTCAGCAGCAGACACACTAACATGTCAAAAATCTTGTAACACTGAACATAAACCCGGTAATTGATCCCAGACTGACTGAAAACACCAGAATGGGTTATTTAGTTTTCTCCCCTCGCAGCAGTGAAGCCATCATGTAGCAACCTTTAGCAGGAGGGGGGCTGTCTCACCTCTTCAG
Organism: Fundulus heteroclitus; assembly: GCF_011125445.2. Lineage (NCBI taxonomy): Eukaryota > Metazoa > Chordata > Actinopteri > Cyprinodontiformes > Fundulidae > Fundulus > Fundulus heteroclitus. The sequence continues at coordinate 10,109,794 of NC_046371.1, read as the reverse complement.
AGACTCCTCCTCGGCTCCGTCTGCTTCACCTGAGCAACAAACCGTCACAAACGGCTACATCGTATCACAGCGGCTCCATCGGTGCACATAAAACGCCTTCAAATAAACAGTTTACGTCTAAAAATACAAAAAAAAAAAAGCCTCGGCGAGGTTAATATGGACGGGTAACAGGGGGAGGGTCGTTGAAAAAAGGCCACTTTCTGGGCCAAACTGAAGATGTAGCGGTTTGCACTGTCCCCTAGCGATCACCTTCTTCTATGGGTTTTCACCATAGTCACCATTCCTCTGTGTTCCGTCACCGCCCCCTGTTGACCAGCGGGGTTCACTGCAGCCTCCGAGCAATCAGCGGAAAGACAAATTTGCCGAAATAAACTGCAAAGACCGCTTATGGTCATGTTTAAAAAACAACAATAATAATAATGCATTCCGATTGAGCTATTTTACCGGATAAAAATTATCTTTTGTAATAAACAATTTTGACAAAGAATGGAACATAATAACATAGAATAAATAGACTTTTACTGTCCAAGATTGGGGAAATTCAGGTGTACTAGAAGTCATGTGAAAGGCAAAATATTAATACCAGCATGTAGATTCACACGAAGACAAAAACAGAAAATAAAGACATTAAAAGAAATAAAAAGTAACGGCGATTTTACAACATATATGATATTGTTCAGTTCTTAAAAATAGCATATTGATAAAAAAAAGCAGAAATTAATCACAGTTTTTATTATCCCACATGTTATTTATTGGTTTAATATGATATTATATAAACAGTTGTGTTTTTGTGGAAATGGAAAAATCATAATGATTAACAGAAATATTAATCTATTAACCTATATGATGTGTTTCACTTAGTGACTTGAGTGACTGAAATGAACAGACCTTTTAACAATATTATAACTTATTTAAAATGAACATATTTAAATATAATCATGCCTCAGTGAAATAAATATTCTATTAGTATATGCAGACATTTTATTCCTTGGGAAATTGTTAAATTTCCTATACATTTTGAGGATTAGATTCAAGCTGTTTTCTATGTGCATTCTAAGGTTTGAGTATAGCTTTGTCCCTTGCATTATTTTTATTTGTATTTTTTTATTTCACCAAAAAACAGGTAAAATGAGCACATACTTAATATATTTATGTGTCTGCATAAACAACGTTTTTGTCTCGTTTGTATTGTTTTATGAGTTTAACACTGAAAATAACGTGACTGGGTGAAGCATGAGGTGAGGTGTTGAGGTTGTCAGATGTTGTGGGCTTTACTTAATTTATTTATGTAGGTGCATGCTTTCTGATTCTGCTTTAAATGTTATTTAAAGTCACATTTTCACACTGTTAAAGTAAAATAAATGTATATTAATTGAGCAAAACCCTATTTTGTATAATTCCATGACTTCTGAATAACTTGACAAGTTTGAAACAAGAACTTAATTTATTCGGTTACAGAATGTGGCATTTGTCTATTTCTAATTTACATGTCCACTACCCCAAAAATGTCTAGGTAGGAGATATTTCTTATCTATTTGAGACATTTATTGTATTTAAACTTATCTGCGACATCTAAGAGTGACAGAAAAGCAAAACCACCAGAAAACTGTGAGAGGGGGAATACTTTTTCACATCACTGTAGTTTGATATGTGTAAATTGCGATTTTACTTGTGCTAGGAAGGCCTCATATTTATCGTTTGCAAGCTGAATTACTCTGTTGCTTCTGTTGAACGTAAATACGTTTAACTTTAATGTTTTGGAAAATGTATATTCAAATGTGTTTCTCTTTTACAGACATATAATCAATAAAAATGTCTTTGTCCAATCTACTATAACACAGGTGTCCTTGGTATAATGCAACGCATCATTTATCTTGAGGTTTAATAAAAGGGCCATTCAGACTGCTGTAAGGAGCCTTTGTACTCTTAATAAAGCACAAATTACTGCTGAATGCTTCCTTTCTGTCTTTGTCTCGACAAATCTTTTTTCCCCACTTCTGTTTTGTGTAAGATTCAACTTGTATTTCTATATTTCCACGTCTCTAAAGTGCCTGTTTTTTGTTTGTGTGTTTTTTTAAACCCTTTGTCAGAAAAGCTGTTGTACTTTACCGCCACCTACTGGACTGTGCCTAGAATCACAGATGAAACATGGGTCATCATTGTTATCTGGTTAGATTATGGGTTATTTTACTGAAAAACAAAAATTCTAGTGTCACATGAGGCCCACTTTTGGCTAACTTGGAACAATATGATTAATAACATTTCCAAAGTTACACATTTATGATAGAAAATTAATTTACCAAAGCAGATGTTAATATAATCGTTTCTTTTAAAGCCTTTCAAAGAACAGATGTACCTCGCTCAGCATCTTTATCCAAATATTTTTACTTGATCATTATAAGAAAATGTTCCATAAGGCATGTTTACTGGACTCTTCGTCCTTTAGTCTTATCACATTGTTTCCCAAATGTGTTAAAAACCCATGTATAGCATTCAAGAAGGAGACTTTGGGAAATTATTTCAAAGCTTTATCCACACATAACGTGAGATTTATCCTGTACAATTCAACTGAAGAACCAAAAGCTTCTTTGGATAAACGTGCTCGCCTTTAAACTAATACTTTGTTAAAGCAGCTTTTGATTCAGTTCAAGCATTCAGTCTTCATGAGTTTCCACCAGCCATCGGTTATAGTGGGAACCCGCGGTAGTTATAGTAAAACCTCAGCTGTGTAAGCAGGATTGTATTCTTCAATGCTAATTTTCCGCTTGAGCAAAAGTCATAGATTGCAGAAAAGTTGCAAAGGATAAACACACCTTGATGGCACAAAGATATCATTTAGGAGAAGGGCGCATATACGATCTATTGGGCAGTGAAGGTCAGCAAGAATTGGAAAAAACGAGGGGCGGCGAGGACTTTAATTGATAAAAAAAAGAACAAAGAAATTAGTCAGAGGGGGCTGCTAAGAGTCGGGCAGCAACACTGAAGCAGCTGCAGGGATTTCTGGTTTGTCTGGTTTCTCTCTTGTATTCTTGTTAAAGAATCCGAAGTCTGGACTAAAGAGCAGGATCGAAATCATGTTCCTCCAGGCCTGATAAAACTCTCCCAAAAAGCGTTCTGATCTGATGAAAACGAAGCAGGAACTTTTGGGCAACACCCAACAAAACACGAGCACACTGCGTCTCACCAGATCAACGCCATAGCTTGAGTGCTATAGACGGTGGTGTCTTCATCATGATCTGGGGATGCTTTTCTTTTGCAAAAGTGGAACTGTTCCAAACGCCAGAGCATGTGTATCTTCGCTTTTCGTTTAAAAAGCTGTTGTCAGTGTGTTCAAAAAATATCGTCAAAGGCCTCAAGAATGATTTAACAAGAACAACAAGTGTTAGAGTGGGAGAGAACCGAAATAAATCCGATAGAAAATCTGTGGAGTGACCTGAAGAGGGCCGTGGAAAAGAAATGTCCTCACAACCTGATAGATCAGGAGAACTTTTGCAAGACAGAGCGGCCATTTATTTTTAGATCAAGACTTTTTGGGTGCTGCTAGACTCCAGTGAAGAAGACAGGATGCTAGTATTGAATAAAAAGCTGCCTCATTGTAGCTTTTTATAGTGTACTCACTTATGCAGCCAAGTCATTGCATCATGTCTTTTTTAAATAAATATATATATTTTTTTACATTTTTCCCTTCAAACAGAGCTTTTAGACATTTTTTTTTGTGGTCTCTTATTTAGGCCACAAGAACCGGGTATTTTTAACAAGGATGTGGACCCTGTCTGGGCCACTGAACAGTTTATTCAGTACTTTTCATAAAAAAATATATTAAGCCACTGTTACGAAAAATTATATGCAAAATTCAACTCAGTCTCCACAAAAAAAACATGTTAAGTTAACCCAAATTAACCAAATCACAACACCTAAAAACTCTGCGGTTCTAAAGAAACTCTTCACTGGTGACGTTACACATGGATTTGCTACAAAAATAAATGGGTAGTTAGAAAGGAGTGATGTTTGGTCACTTATTTGATTGGTTATTCTGCATTTCTTTAAATATATCTCACTCCGCAGTAGTATTTTGATAGCAGGTGTTCTTGCTCTTTAGATGTCGGCTTTTCTATCATTTGAGTTCTCAAATTTAACCTACAGGCAGATGGAGCTAAGACCAAAATCATGGATACCGCTGGCAGATTTAGGTTTAGAGTAATGTTTGAATTTCACCAACAAAACAGATACTCCTTTTATATTGTTTCCTTATCCTCTGAGAGATGGCCATCTCATTTTTCTAAGGGACAAATGTCCTAGTTGAATGACAAATAATATTTAAACCCAATTCTCTGTCAGGGGTTTGAATCATTTTAGCTTTTACTGTATATGTTGACCCCTGGAAGCAAATAAAAACTGTATTAGACATCCATCCACGCATCCATCCAACCATCCATCCATCTATCCATCCATCCATCCATCCATCCATCATCTTCTGTTTATCTGAGATCAGGTTCAGGAGAGACACCCAAACATCCCTCTCTCAGCATCCTCCAGGTCATTCCTTGGGATTTGTTAGCTTATTTTATATTCCTCAATTATTCCGAAGTAAAAAAAAACTTTGGACCAATTATCGGGAATGATGTTCAAAGGATAAAGAGTTGTTAAAAATGACACCCAAGTTTTTCATAATGGTTTGGAGAGATGCTGACTGAGGGTCTCTGTTTAGTTTGCATTTAGTTGCAAATGATTGATTCAAGTCATGGTTTGATTTCTGTCGAACAGAAATAAATCTCAGTGAGTCTAAATGAACAATGCAGTCGAATATCATCAGCAAACAGATGATAGGGGACATTCTTATAACGCTTCATGAGCTGACATAAAGAAAATAAACAAAGGAAAATCATTTTGTTAGAGACTAATAGACTGAAACTGTTGTTTACCGGTAACAATGTTGTGAAATGGTAACTATTTAAAAAATATATTGCATCCTTAGTTTATTGTTAAACAGGTTTTAAAAAACTGCTAATATTTCATATATTTCATGGCCTGACGACTTCAGTCCTTGTGCCAAAAAGTTTGGACCTCCCTTCTCCAAATACTATCAAGGGTAAACATGCTCATGTAGCGAAGATCGTTAAGGCAGCCAATTAAATACGAGCCTTTGGTGTTAGTAAAATAGTACACTTTAGTCAAATGTTTGAAATTTCTCAAATCTTTACGTTCGACAAAAGAAAGTATCAACCATTTCCACCTTTGCGACGTCTCCAGGGACCGATCTTTTTATTTGGAGAAAGGGTTGTATGGAAATCAGCACCGACAAGTTTATAGGGATGAGCTGCTCCTCCCCATCACCGAGCTATCTCAGTTGGCAGGAATAATACAAACATCACCTTGTTATCCAAAGCACCCCCGAGGATAACTCCACTCAGCCCATTTTTGTAAGGACACACACACATGGACGCAGTATATTCGCAGCAATCCTATTGTTGTTTTATGCAAACGGTCTGAAGCTGGATAGGACGCACAGAGGCATATGCAAATCAGCTTATCAGGCGGCACAGGGTGCACTGCAGAGGTGAACGCTTCTCCACTTAGGAAAATGCTGATGAGCAGCTGTGGATTTCCAAAACTTTTTAACTCAACGCTCTCGGCCTCCTGAATAAACCGAGGAAGACAGAACAACGCTCCCAAAACCTTCCCACCGGAGGTAAGTCGCGCTTTTAGGCGGCCTGCTCATGGACATTTACAAGAAGGTGCAGCAGGGTTTCGGAGGGGAGGGCGCATTAGAATAAACTCAAGATCATTTTCCTGGGTGGCCTGAGTGCTTCATTGTCCTGCTAAAGTTGCAATCCTGTAGGAAAATCAGCCATATTTATCATTACAGATATTAAGATGAGCTCAGACCCGGTGGAGCACCCAGAGGCTCCGGCTGAACAGACAGGTAAGGAGACTTCCCCTTCAACGAAGGCTGAATCTGAATAACAACACGCGGATGTCAGTCAGGAAAGTTGCTGTAGTCCGCTCTGAATCGGCGGGAGCTTCTGCACCAAGCGAGTTCGCTCCTCGCTCCTCGCCGCTTGTAAATCTGGAAAAGTTAGGTGCAGATTTCATCTCGCGAACTGGAGTCACGTGTGTATATTTGCCGATCTGTGAGTAAAATCTGTCAGGCTTTTTTGGTTGTTGTTGTTGTTGTTTGACCTATTGGCCTTTTCTGAACTGCTGAAGCGTTTGCACGGCATGCGTCGCTGCATGTCACGGGGCAAGACGGGGCGGTTTTGTTCCAAAAAGCAGAAACCTTCGGGTGTTTTGTAAAGTTTCGCGCACAGACGTTTTTGGCAGTTGGCTACTGTTCGAGGATGTGCCCGAGGCTATTTTTCTCAGCGGCGCCGCATGCCCAAAGGCTGAGGATGCCGGCCGGCCCGCCAACACAGAGAAACGAGGAACAACCAGCAGAAAAATGTGGAACTTTTATTCAAAAACAATGGCAGCGTGAGAGAAGTGAAAGGCCCCTGCGTCATTTAAAGTGCCAAATGTCTCTGTTCTTTGTCCGTTCCGACGTTTAAAATAAAGTCTCGCAACACGCTTCAAGCAAAAGATCTTCCTGAAAAAAAAAAAAAAGAGTCAGACAGAAAACTCTGTCAGACAATCCCAAACAAACAAAACCCACACGTGCCTCCGGGGCGAGACGACGCAGATGGGAGTTTTCTTCGTGGTTTAGTTGAGGACACACTAGAAGGCAAAAGAAACGTTTATCTCAGGCGAATCTGCACCTGCTCCCTGGCTGGAAACCTGTCTCCTCGAAGTTTTGTCTGCACACACCTTGGGGGTGAAACCTACAGCTGCGCTGATGAAGCACTCTCAAGTGTTTGTGGGCAAGTAGTTCCATCCTGGCATTGAACGTGTTATTAAGTTTGATCCTCTTACAGATGTCAGCTTTTTTTTGTTACACTGCCATGCTAATTGTAACACCAAAGGAAACTCAAATGAATACCAAAGGCAGTTGTTATGTGATACTTGAATTCATCAATAGAAAATAGGTATCCAAAGCAACCTGGCTCTATGTGAAAAGGTAATTGTTGCTAAGAGTGTTGGCCTCCACTTCCTTGGAAAAAAGCTTTAATTCAGCTGCACTGAAGCATTTCAGAGCCTGAATGGCTCTTTCAGGGTCCTTTTGCAGTATCTCGATCAGAATCAAGCATTTACTTTGACTAGGCCACTCCAAAATTGACATTTGCTTTTTCTTTAAAGCCAATCAAAAGTGGAAATTGCTGGTGTGCTTTGGATTATTGTCCTGCTTCATAATCCACGCTTGTTTGAATTTCAGGTTATAAACTGCAGGTTGGACATTCTGCTTCATAATGTTCTGGTAAAGAGCAGAATTCATGTTTTTTTTTTTTTTTAGTCGTCCCGGTCCAGACGCAGAACAATATCTGACTGTCTTGATGTTATTTTATCTGAAAAGCTGTTAACATTACAAAAGATCAAAAAAGACTACATTTTCACTCATCAATCCACAAAAGATTTTCCCTTAGAGATTAGCCTTTGTATCGTTTTGCTCTGCAGTGGTTTTGGGCTTCAGACTCTCCAGTGGAGGACATTTTGGCCTTTTTCCTATTGTGGCATCATAAAAACTGGCCTTAACTGAGGCAAGGGAGGCCTGTAATGCTTTATATGTTGTTCTGAGGAGTTTTTTGCGACCTTCTGGATAAGTCGTGGGTTCGGCTCACTTGGAGTAATTTGGTATTTGTGGATAATAGATCTTAGTGTGTTTCGCTGGCCCTGAAAGCCTTAGGAGTTGATTTGTAACTTTTTTCTAAAATTATGGATGTCAATAACTTTCATTTACATCTATTCTTTCTATCAGGGCAAAATGTCCCCACTTCGTGTTGGTTTTACTGGTAAGGCTAGAGACTTGGCGAACTCAGCCGTCCACAAAAATGCGATTAGCCTGTGAACTCATGGTTTAGCAATGGAGACTTTTAGTGTTTTTTATCTATTTATTTATTTATTTTACAAAGGGTCAGGTTGATTTGGATAGCTTTATTCCCTTTATTAGATCAATGATAAACTGCGTTACACTAAAGCACAGTCTGCTGAGTGTATACAGATGTATACAGCCTCCGTGTATATATCCTTTTACTTCTTATTTTACTGTATTCTTATTTTTTGTCTGCACCATCAATACCAAGTCAAATTCCTTGTAAGTGCAAACCTACTTGGCGATTAAACTTGATTCTGATTCTAATGAATCATTAAAAAATATCTTTTATATTTACTCAGTTGACCTTTGTTTGATAAAAAAATAAAATAAAATAATTAGATAAATTTGACAAAAATCTGTATGGTGTAAAACTTTTCCAACCACATTCTATGGAAGTCAAGCAACATGCAAATTCAGGCCTGAAATCCTCTCATTTAAGCTTCCTTTACATGTTTCATCTTGCTCTGAGAGTAAGATGCCAGCTGGACCTTAAACTAATTGCCAGAACATCAAAAGGCCAACTGACTGAGGCCCCCTCAGGCGAAGTCAGAATCACCAGTAAACGTGCACGTTAAAAAAAAAAAAAAAAAAAAAAAAAGTGGCAGGAAGTAAAACAACCGGAGAAAACCCACAAAGCATGAAAACGGCACGCAAGAAAGAAAGAGGGAAAAAAAAGGGGGAAAGGCGTACTGTCACGCAGCTTTAACAATGCGCGTTATTCATGCCCTAAAACCAGGCGGCTGTGGCTTGTATCTAGAACCATGTGCGCGGCTGGTTTATTCAAATAAAACGTCCTGGAAGAGTTGAAACGAATCCTGCCGCTTTGAAACATGCAGGAGAATTTCAGCAGCGTGTTTTTCCATCCTGAAAACCAAGACTGGACTGAACTAAAATTAGTCTTGGTCAGGCGTCACATTCAGAGCGTCTTTTTATGGTTATTTCAGGTTGCCCAGTCGTCGTTGCCATTTTACGGAGAAATTCTGACGTTTTTTAGTCTGTTCGTTCGGTCCAGACGTAACATAAAGAAAAATGATGCTATTGGGCCAATCGAATCAACCTGAACAATGTTTCGACCACATTTTAAAATCTATAGGCGTCTTCTTTCAGTAATTTATCCCCTTTCATCTTTCATTCACACTGACTCTTTTGCCAAGACATAAAAGGCAGCGTCTTCTATTCCGTCTGCTTTCAGGGGAATTTTTCTTGGCAATCTTCCTATCTTCCATCAACATGCAGCAATCTTTACATAAACAATGTCAAATCCTGACATGGTAACAATATCTGGCGGATCAGGACTTCTAACTGTAGTGTTGTTTAATTAATCTGCTAGTTGGACAATTTATGCTGGAACTGACAAATGCCTCAAGCTGAAAAAAATTAATCAAACATTGAAGTTGTCGGAGTTTTGACCTGATTTATCTCACCGGATGGGGGATTGCTGCAAAATCAATAGTTTGATGCAATAAGCAAGGTTTTGCTTATTTGCTACGATCAACTGATTTTTACTGAATTCAGGGTTTCTTCAAGTTTTTTTTTATATTTCTAAGATATTTTTAAGGCCATAGCTATTTAAATTTAAGGTCTACATGAATTTGTAAATTAACAAATATACATTACCTGAACCGTTTCATAAATTATATCACATATTATTATAACTTTGTCATGTGAAGTTTTTTTTCCTTCTGGCAGGTGAGAAAAGCTCTTTTACACTCATGTTACCTAACATCAATGCCTTCTTACAGTATATAATAAGCCAGAACTGTTTCATCCCTGTTTTTAAGCCAAACCTCATTAAAGTTACACCCTCATCAGACAACAGAGGATAAAATACTAAGAACATTTTGATTGTAGGTGCCTAAACATAGTTTCTGAAGCATTAACTAGCCTATTTAAAAGAAATTTCAAATAAAAAAAAAAAACGAAGTGGATGGAAGAAGCAATAAATGAACAATTAAAAAACTTAGATGCAACAAGATGTTTTAGAATTATTAACTTTGAAAATTGAGAATAACAGCCGGAAACTGGTTCACTGTGAACAAAAAGTAGATGTAGATAAGATTAGCACAACATAATCAACTGTATTTGACTGAATTCAGGATGAAAGAAGCAACAAATGAAATAATGCAAAAATTTAGGATGTTACTGCATGCGATTTAGGACGGAATGAAGGAGCACAGGGTATTTAAGCTATTTTCAGACCCTGCAGGAAACCTGTGTGTAAGTGTTAACTTTGGATTGAATCAGACTACATGTAACTGGATTTGGATGTAACTACATCATCACATTAGGTTCCATATAATTAGACCTGAACTAAGCCATTTTGCCTGCCAAAGTTATTTGAAATTACATACGTTGTGAATTTGAACTTTAGGAGTAAACTAAACTGAACTCAAGTTAAAATAGAAAAGAGTTTTAATGTACTGGTGAAAGAGCAATTCAGCCCCAATTCAACTGAATTCAGTTTAATTATAGTTCTAAATCACAACAGATGTCATCTTAAAGCACCCTACATGCACACAAAAATAACTGATTTAAGTCAAGACATATTAATTTCAGTTGTAGTTGCTTTCATATTTCATGAAAAGAGTTAAATTAGCTCCAACTGAATCTGTACTTAAAAAAAGGGAGTCAGGCCAGTTATTACAAATGTGTTTATATACATCTGTATGGAGGATTAAGAGGGACAAAAATATGTTTTACTTGTTTCTGCTTCAACACACCTGAATTAGATAAAAGAGGGAGATCACAATGCCTCTGCTGAGGTACCATTTCAATTTGGGCGCCGGACTTCGGGGTCTGGAACTGGACTGGGCTAATCATAGGAAACAAACAGGTTGGCTCGAATCTTGGCCCTGATGCAATCCGTTATCCAAAGCACACACAAAGCAGCGGTGTGTCCAACACATCCATGTAAACGCGTTATTCCACGAAAGAAAACTTTGCTCTTTCTATGGTCCCTGAAGTAGAATCTAATTAGCTGATTGCATCGCTGTATAACTTAGCTGAAATAATCCTTATAATAAAAGAGGGAAGGTGGTTTGCATGTGACACGTCGTTAGATACATCAAACAATAAATGTGAGGAAAATCCTTGCCTAAAACTGCTAAAAGCTTTTGTGAAAAAATTAAATTCAGTTTATTTCTATTGATTTAGTTCAAAACATGAGCAAATCTGATGGCACTTCACAAAACAAACATGTCCAATTCATATCCAGGAACAGAGCATTCATTGCAGTTGTGCATCCCTTCAGATCAATCAGGTTTATTTCCACCCAAAAGTGGAGATGAGCCCCTCCCTGTTAACAGGAAGAAACCTCCAGCAGACCCAGTATCAGTGTGAGAGGTAATTTATTGATAGAAACCTCTAATCAAAGCCCTCTGAGATGCTTAACATGTAATGTTACTTTTCTCACATGATAATGATTATACTAATGGGAAATGGAAACATAGATCAAGTTACAGAAAAAAACCACTTATAACACACTTTATATGAGACACTTATAGTCAATAAATTGAAAACATTTTTAAAAGTGCATTCATTTTAATCACTTTATTCATAAAGTGAAACAGATTATGTAGATTAATTACCCACGGACTGATATTTTCTGCCTTTATTTCTGTTAATGCTAATTTTCTGTCAATGAACATATAAGATTAGATCATTAAATTAGACCAATAATAAATCACATATATATATATATATACGTATATATATGAAGCATGTGTGTTGCTTTTAATGTACATTTTTATGTACAGTCCTTGTGTATTTCGGATTTCCCCGATCAGTTGGGCTGAATGTTCAATGCTCTATACAGAGAAAAATCTTTATTTCTCACTAACATTGTGCATTACAACAAAATTTGTCTTCTGCATCTGACCCTTCGCTTAGAGAGCAGTGGGTCACTTTTACTTACCTGACTCCGCCAGATAGATTTGCTCCGCATATCCATCTGGAAACCTTCCGTTGAAGTAATTTTGGGAAGGGGCGAAAATACTGGTTAGCTGATTGGCCTATGTTGGTGATAGAGGGGCCAAATAAACCAATCAGATTCGTCGTCGCTCTGTTACGAGCGATGACGAAAACACAACCACAAGCCAAGCTACTCTTGCTGCTGCAGGTAAAGGCTCGTTAGCTCAGCAAAGAAATACTCTGTAATTCCGATAAAACTTGCTCGATAGCCACGCTAACGCTAGTTTCATTGGCTGAAGCCGCCATGTTCTTTAGACTGAACTGTCGCGCTTCTCGTTGCGTCACACCTCAATCCGCCTCAAAGCCAACGCTGATTGGACGTTCGTTTGGTGAACGGCTCCAAATTTTCTTTAACGGAGAGTAGCCAGACAGATCTGCGAGTGAAACCTTGAAAGCTCGCGAGATCAGGATGGTCTCACGAGGCTACACTTTTACAGCGCCTGGTGAGCAATCTGGGGCTAATGGTCTTGCTCAGAGACCCATAGTGGCAGTTTGTGGGGTTTGAACCAGGTCCTTGCAGTAGTCCTTCCTGGAACTACTTTTAGGATGGAAGGACGATTATACCCAGTAAAACAAAAAGTGTTTCTGAACAGGATTACCAACTGTAGCTTTAAGCCAAAGTACTATGGAAGTCACGCAAAGAAAAACAACCATGTCATATTTTTTGATACTTGATCGAAAAGATTTCTGTAGTTTTCATATGAATTAGCTTTTCATGTTGTTTCTGCACCATGATAACAATCATTGCCGTCCACTGTGTTACACCAAAACCACTTTGTCCTGCTGTTTGAAATTTTCAAAAAGTGCAGTCTGTTTGTTCTACAAAAAAGAAGCAACTGCTCAACATCCGCCGCCACTAAAACAACCCACAATCCTCATCGTTGGCCATATTGTTTGAAGGAATACTTCAGTGACATGATAGCAGAGAAAACATCTATCAATATAGTGTGACGAATCAATACAGATCAAACATTTAAAGTTAGACAAACAGTGAGTGACTCTGCAAGTTTGCTGAACATACAGAAGGAAGATGTCTGTTTATCTATATCTCTGCCTCTGAGGTTGTGTGTGCAGCACAGCTTTCTAAAAAACTAAAAACCAACAATGTGTCAGTGGAGCCAAATCCTCATTTAAATCCTAATATATCTGAGGCAAAGAGACCAGATGATTGTCAGAAGTGAAAAGATTTGTCCCAGATGGGGAAGAATGGTTTTTAGATTTTTGATAAGTAACATTTATCATTACAAATTATCTCGTTGTTATTTTGGCTTCCTGAGGGGTCATATTTCTGTCATATTTCATATTTGTCGGCTGGTCCAAACAGGAATCAAAACCACAATGAATGGTAGGTGGTTGTAAATTAAAACCTGCAGAAAATGATATTTTGTACATTTAAATCAAATATACCTGACATGTTGTTGTTTTTGTGATTCTATATTAATCTCCAACATTGAGAACAAGGCAAAGATAAATAAAAATATGAACAATGTTAAGTGCAAATAACTTTATTGTAAAGTTATTTACAAGTATGAAATTGAGGTAGGCTGGGTATGAATGGTAATGTGTGGGTACAAAATGGGAAAGAAAGGATAGCTAGATTTTCTGAAGGCCTTTAATGTTTTTCATTTGGACTTTTGCTGATTTTTCTCTCATTATTTGTTCATTCCCTTTACCTGAAAACTGGCAACATAATAAAAAACGAGATCTGATCTGGTTAGGGCCTGTCCCTTCGTCTTTTGTCTACCAGTTCAGATCTCGTTCAAAAGAAGAAGGGTCAGGCCTAAAAAACACACAAAATTATCTCTTAAGAGTGTTTTATATTAATAGGTCTTCCACAACTGCTTTGTTGGTATTATAACAATATAATGGCATTATTAATATTTTTCACACATTTAGAGAAGATATTGGAACTGCCTTTATCTTTATAAAAGTGTGCTGGTAAAAAGAGCCTAGAGTTCCTATTTAAAATCCGATCTTTGCGTGTTTGGCTGTCATGCACGACGGCACGGGTACATTGAGAACCCATTGATGACCCTCTTTATGAAAGAATAATCCATAAAGTCAAACTAAAACTGGTTTAATACTCAGGAATTAGAGTGAAAATTAGTGGAAAAAGCAGCCGATGTATAAAGTAAAACACTGGAAGACCTTCAGGAAGTCAGAATATAATGTTGATCAATGCTAATTTGATAGATTAAAAGAAACATTTAAAAGCAAAAGAAACAGAAAAGCATTGGCTTTTTGCACAGTAATTCATGAATATAAAGCATGAAAGTAGAAAACTTGACATTTTCAGAGATGATTTCAGTTCATTTTCTTCCAGTTTAGGGTTGTCTTTTTGCTTGATTTGAGAGCCATCAAATTATTTCCCAGACAAAAAATAAAAAATAAAAAAAACATTTTGTTACTGACTTTTTGTGTCCCTGTAGTGATGTGTAACCATCACAAGTCGTGTGTGCGTGCATGCGTGTGCAGGCCGAGGCTTCCTGCAGTCGGAGCTGATTTGCATGTTCTGGTCATTTCCATACTGGAACCTTGGCTGTGTTGTGGGGGAGGGAGGGGGGGATAGGAGGGTTGGTTCAGGGAGTTGGGGGTGGGGGTTTAAAGTGCATTTGCATTCTGTGTTAAAAGCAACTCTCTGCCTGTTTCGTTAGCCCTCTCTCTCTGTGTCGCTCACACACAACCCAATAGGCCCAATTTGACATTCAAATGAAGCGAGCTTATCCAGCAAACCTTTGTACCATCGTCCGCCGATCTGTCTCCTCACACACACCAAAGCCGTGAATCTTCAAAAAGCATGTTTTTTTTTCTTTCTTTCTTTTTTTTTTTACATCTACAGTGCCTCGCAAAAGTGTTTCTACCACTCGAACGCTCACATTTTGTAACAATACCACGATTATCAAATTATTTTATGGAGAATGTGCTTCCGTAATGGAAGGAACACCATGCAGCTGTTTCAGGTAAACAAAACTGAAGAGTGTAGCAGGCCTTTGTTTTCAGGCCCCTGAAGTGAGCACCTTTTCCTGATGCTACAACTGCAAGTATTTCGGGCTGTGTGTAAAATTCAGCCGACACACAGAACAAAGTTTTTAATTCTTAACTAGGAAGATGGCAGCTCTGGGCACAGGATCGCAGGATCTGAAGAGGAGTGAGTGACTGACAAATGGCAGATAAACACAATCCCTGTTCAGGGAGAGATTTGGCCGACCTGTTGGGGTATTCCAGATGAAAAGAGGAACCACCCAGGGGAGATATGTGAGCAGCTGATCCATAGGAGCCTTTTTTCCAGTAGAGTGACTGAACTCAGACGGGTAACGCTGGAGGGAGGGAAACAGAATGGGTTGAAAAGTCTCTCTCTGGGTCCACGGTTTGAAAGGCGGAGAGGACGCAGAAGTCAGGCGAGGGTGAAAAACCATGAAAACAGAATCAATAAGAATAACCGGGGGTGGACAAAGACACGGGTTCGTGATCTCTATATTTTCTGTCTTGACTTTAAAAAGGCTGGGCTTCGTCTGCATAAAGCTTTAGATAGTCTGGCACCTGTGCTGTGGCTGCAAGGAGCTTTTATCCTGGAGAGCATAGGTAGAGATAATTAGCCTGGCACGGGTGAGCATGGTTAAGTGGTTGAGTAGTCATGGATAAGGAGATGAGGAAAAGCATTCAAAGAGGCTGTCAAGGTGTGCCGACAAACAGCCTAGAATCATAAATCATGTCTGTACCGGCTGCGTCTACATCCAGAGAGAAACATTTTTGTCCATTCTGCTTTGCAAAACAGCTCAAGATCATTCAGACTGGATGGATGGAATCTGTGAGGATCGATTTCTAAGTCTCACCACATATTCCCAATTAGATTTAGGTCTGAACTTTGACTGGGCCATTCTAACACATGGCAGTGCTTCAATCTAAACCTTCCTATTGCAGCCCAGGCTGCATGTTTGGGGCGGTTCTCCTGTTGGAAAGTGAACCTTCACACCGGTCTACCCAAAAAGTTTTCCTCCAGGATTGCCCTGTGTTTAGCCCCATTCATCTACTCAGCTACTCTGACCAGCTTTCCTGAAAGAAAGCATTACACACAGCATGATGCTGCCACCACCATGTGTCACCCAGCGGGTGATGTATTCAAGATAAAGTGCGGTTATCTTGAAAACAAGAGTTTTGCATGTATACCAAAAGGTTTGGTTTTGGCCTCATCTGACCAGTGCACCTTCTTCCACATGTTTTAATGGGGCTCCTAGGCAGCTTAAAGAAAACTATAAATGAGGCTTCCTGTGACTCTCTTTCAACTATTGCTTTTTTCACTCCTTCATAAAGGCCAGACATGAGTAGAGTGTGACTATTAGTTGTCCCACGGACAGATTCTTCCACCTGAGCTGCAAATCTCAGCAGCTCCTCCAGAACTACCATTTTATTTCAATTGCCATGTCTTGATAGGTTAGCAGTCGGTCCGAATTGTTTTTACTTTCAGATGATTGACTTGAACGGAGCTCAGTGAGACGTTTTTTTAAGAAACCCCCTTAAACTCCACACAGAACTTGATACACAAAACATTATTACATTATATTAGCCCCATTTACTACTTAGCTGACGTTTGAGTTTTATTTAAGGGCAGCAGAGTAAAAAGCCACACATAACGTCTAAATCATTAAAATTTGCAGTTTCGTTGCTAGAAAATGAGAAACAATTTAAAAGTATGAATAGATTTGCAAGGGGAAATCTTGAAGCATTGTAAAAACATTTAATATGTGAATCAACTGTGTAATTTTAGGTGGAAACAATGTAATTACAAATAACAGTGATCTCTATACGCAAAATAATATCTTCATCGTGAATTAAGTTTGATACTAGTTGGGTTGGCGGGGGGGGGGGGGGGGGGGGGGTTCTACCTGAGAATGTATGAAAATCACTATCAAATGTATACCAAAAGTGATCATTTCAAGCCTCAAACTTTTAATTTAAAACAAAAACTAATCAAAGTTTTTAAGCTATAACACAGAATGCGATGTGTTAATGATGACTGTATTATTACCATAAACAATACATACAACACTGAGTATATCAGTTCATGTAAAGCAAAGTTTTAGGGATTTGACTACTGACCAAAGTGCAGCTCTGAGGTTGGGATTCAGAAATTGTAATTGCTCTTCTCCTTTTCTGTGTTATTAACGTAGCTGTGTTTATTTCAATTCAATCACTGATAACTTTGCAGAATCACATTTAACATCTGCCCTTATTTTACAGCGTATGAAAAATAATTAAATCTAAAAGCGACTGAAAATGATTGAAAATTTCAGTCGTAAATCCGTTCGTTTTCTGTACCGCCTCTCGCCGTTGGGTCCACTAGGTGTCTGTTGCCAATCTTCATCGATCATTAGGCGAGTAGCGGGGTACTCCCTGGACAGGTCAGCAGTCCATCACAGAGATACGCAGGACAAAATACCATGCATGCATAAACCCCCACCGAAGGGAAATTAACCTAACAGTCATGTTTGTGCATGGTGGGAGGCAGCCAGAGTACCTGGAGAGAGAACCCACACATATATGTGGAGAACATGCAAACTCCACACTGAAAAACCCCAGCCTGGGATCTAAACCCAGATCCTTCCTGTTGCAAGGCAACACTGCTCACTGCGCAGTGAGCGCAGTGAGCAGTGCTTTCTTCATCTCTTTGTTATTTACAATTCCAATTATGCATAATATTAATGTTAGAAATGCACCAATTTATATGCCAGGGACAGAAATTGTCCAGTTACTGTTTAATCGGCTCTAATCGGCGATCAGTGGGTCAAAAATAGAAAAATCGAACTCCCTTTCCTATTCGCATAATGCGTTAACACTCAGAAGTCCCGCTCTTTTTGTTTTTCTACTTTAATAAGGTTTTCCTTCCCGTTAATGGGTGGTTTTTCTTTCCACTGTCGCTTCATGCATGCTCAGTATGAGGGATTGCTGCAAAGCCATGGACAATGCAGACGACTGTCCCTGTAGCTCTACGCTTCTCCAGGAGTGAATGCTGCTTGTCGGGACTTTGATGCAATCAACTGGTTTCCTTATATAGGACATTTTTGACCAATCTGTATAATCTGATCCAATCTGTATAATATGATTGATTTTGACTTTGGAAAGTGCCTTGAGATGACATGTTTCATGATTTGGCGCTATATAAATAAAATTGAATTGAATTAAATTGAATTAATTAAAAAACAAATACGTATACAATCCTATGTTTCATGGTTACATGGGGAATATCTTGCTTTTCCCTTCTTTACGGTTGGAAACAAAACCAACATGATCAAGGAACCAGCAGCACATGTTTTCTTTTTTGTGTGTCGTGGCCCTGAGAATAAAACATCAGACTCAGTCATAATTGTAACAAGTAGGTCAGACCTTGAGAAAACAATCAGTATCAGCAAAAAAAAAAAAAAAGCCTGTTCGGTGCATCTCTTGTTAATATTCTTCTTATAGAATATATATATATAGATTATTATCTATATAATAATCTTCAATGTCTGGAACTGAATGTTTTGAACTTGAAGCACCAAAGTGAAACTAAAGATCAAACAGGATCTTGGTTAATTTTAGACTTTATCCAATTGTTGAATATATTCCATCGGAATAATACATTTATATATATATATATATATATATATATATATATATATATATATATATATATATATATATATATATATATATATATATATATAATTAAAAATTCCATCGGAATAATAAAAAAAAATTATTTATATGTATATATATATATATATATATATATATATATATATATATATATATATATATATATATATATATATATATATGTCCATACTGTCTATTAAAAATTTCCATGAATGATTGTCTGATACTTTTTCTAGATTGGAACTGCAGTAAAACAGGAAACAATAAAAATGAAAATCCAAAACTTGCCTTTTGATGATGTTTGTATCGGCAGTTTGCTTTGAATTTTACTTTGCAGAAGACAATAACGTTTTTAAGTCTGTGTTCTCTTTTTTCTCTTTCCACATCCAGAGCGCAACGGAATAGACTTTAACAGACAGGTGAGTATCTGACATCACTTCCTGTGTCCAAATTCCCATGAATGCCGATGGTGTGAATGAGGCCTCTGTGTCCATAAGGATGACTCAGGATGTTTTTTTTTACCTGTAATCCCTTCCAGTTTGCTCGCATGCAATCTGATGTTTGTTTCCTGCACTGTGTAACAAATGCGTATCCGAGTAAAAAGGAAAGGCAAGCCAAACATGACTGCATGCAAACCTGCAACTCTGCACAGTCTGACTCATTCAGCAGCCGCGTGCTTAGCTTTCATTTAGGAAAAGTTCATTTGACATAAATAACTACTCATTTTCTTTGGAAAAACCTGGTGTGGACAACACACTGCAAGACGAGCATTTGGGTAGCCGCAGTTAGATTTTTTTTCTGTTTTGGCTTTTTTGTTGCACATGCAGATCATCAGATAAAATATAATATGAGATAACGATAACATGAGTAAATACAAAAAGCTGATTTCATATGGTGGTTTAATTAATTAATGGGAAATTGAGCCAACCAACCTGGACCTACCGTACCCTCTAAATCTAATAAAATTTTTGCATAATTCTCTGCAGAAGTGCTTTAATTCAGCACTTGTTTGATTCCAAGCAGACTGTTTAATGTCATACTACAGCATCTCACTCAGCTCAAAGCGTTATCCTTTCTTTTTTTGACGTGTCTTGTTTGGCAGAGTAGCATCAGGAATTGTGCCTAATGCCAAACAGAGCGCAACAGATTTTACTTTCACAAGAGGAGCGTTACTGCTTCAGAAAAAAGCTTTATTAGATTTTATTGTGGGACTATTTAAGGTTCCATGGACACAAGAACGGGAAGGTAGAAGAGAAAAAAGGAAGAGAAAAAGATCAGACAAAATGTTAAAAGGGAGAAAAGGTGATAAAAATACAGTGGAGGAAAAGGAGTCTGCTTCTACACCTGCAGAGAGAGATATAAAAAGAACAGCAAAACCAGTAGATAAAGTATTACAGGGACAGACAACCAATGCCTTGATACCATCACATAAGAATACACAGTATTATTTAATACGAGGTGTGTAAAGTGACATCTAAAGCAAATTATAGGGGTTTTCTGTATAGAAATTAATGTGTAAGTACCTGAATCCAAGCACCTGTAGGTGTTTGTGAGAGTACAGTTGTGCATATTAGCTTTATCCCTAAGAAAAACGCCCAATAGTTGTTGTGAGGAGCCTAAGACCCGCCTCCCAAGAATGCCAAGGAAGACACAGTGGAAACCAGAACCTCAGACCATCTGGGGTCCTATTGGACATTAATCAGAGCCAGTGATGCTTTAAAAATTTACAAACAACATCTAGTGTGTGTAGTGCTAATAAAATGTGTATAAATGTAGCAAGAAATGCTGCTTTTCTCTTTCGTTGATTTGGATTGCCTCTTTTGCTTGGTAAATAAAATCATCAATTAAAAACTGATTTGAAAATTTATTTGATAATCTGAAAAATGACAAAAGAACAAAAACAGAGGAAATTTGTTTAAAGGCTCACATAATATGAAAATCTGCCAATGCATCTGTGAGCTCCTTTAACTGGAATGTGCAGCAAGATTTTATACAGGCCTGACTAAACAGAATGAAAGTCAGCTTTACCTGACTATCAGGTGGCCTGTCTAGTGTGGCACTGTTATATAAATGCTCTCCTAGAAGCACACAGAGGTGAAACTGATACCATGTTGCTTCCTAAATGCATGAGTTTGTTGTGGGATTTCTGGTAAGCCAACTTTTCATGTATGTGCATGCCCAGGTCCACGGGAAAACAGTTTGCTCATGCCAGAACTACCGTGTAACCACAAACAGCCAAGAACAAGATTTTCAGTCAGACATTTAAAAACTGCTGCTTAAACTTCTTTATTCCTTGTAGTGTGTAAAATGTGCCTTCTTCTCTTCAAAATGAAACACTGAATTCTTAGAAGCAAGCAGTTTGTCACTCATTACCAGAGAACGCTATGTCATGCTAGCTTAAATGCTAATTATAAATAAGACTGAGAAAATAATTATGGTGAAAAGAAAACCCCTTTTACATTATTATTCACTCTGATCATAAACAATCAAATAATTTAGCTCTATACTTAAAAAGAATTAAGCTCTATGTTCAACAAAAGGGTTAATGAGATTTTTAAACTGTTTACTTATAGCTGTAAGCAGTCCTAAAATGCTAATGCTAGCTTAAACACAAAGAAGAAAATAAGGTTCCTTTAGTAGATTTTATGTCCTGCTCTAGTTTACAATGTGGTCCAAATAGCTAAAAAAAAGATAATTTTAATGTTTGTTTGTGGGGGGTTTTTGCTCATAAATTGTAATTATCTTCAACCACCACCAGTACGCTGGCACTGCTTATAGCATTGTAACGGGTGAAAGAAATTGCGGCAGATAAAGTTTTACTTTCTTCAGATTCCAGTAGCACATTTATAAGTATGAAGAAGATTGACTCAGAATCAATGTTAGAGCTAGCACAGGTAATGAACAGAGTGAGAATGCTGCTTTGGGTGTCGGCCCATATTGGAATAGAGGGTAATGAGTTGGCAGACGGATGTACAAAACATGGTGCAAGAAAAGAAATAACAGATTTTCCACCTAACTATGGTAAGGCTGAACTTAAGAGCATTATTAAAACACATTTAACTGATTAGGGGCCTTCTTGGCCCACACTCCATACTGGGAGGTGGTGGTAACGCACCAACAAGTTGTTTGTCAACCGCCATTACACTACAGAAGAAGAATCACAACCAATGGGGGCTTCGGCTATGGCAGCCACTAGTTGTCTTGGATAACATCTGAGATGACTTGTGCCATTTTACTTAAATGGGAACCTGAAAATCAAAATCAGCTAATTGTGTTGAGTCAATAACAATGTAGCCCTTTGTCATTTAAATGTAAACAGAATATATCCCCAATTATAGATTGTGTAGCATTATGTCTCCCAATAGCTCTGGACATATAATGTCCCTAACAAGTGTTGGGGGAAGCCAGATTGAGTTTGAACTTGGGACTGCTTCGAGTCTTGATTTTGGCCGGCTCTGTTTGATTTTTTCCAAATCGGAACTCGGAAATTCAGACCACAAAACAAAAGCGCCATTTTACCGCATCCCATTTAACTTTTCGGTTGTGTCCAAAATGTCTTCCCAGGGGTGGCCACAAGATTTTTATGTTTTTACACGTGAATTTCAACGAGATGATGTGTCACTTTCTCAAGAGAACCTTGTTTTAAATAAGAGTGCAGGATGAAAAATACAGTTAAACAGATAAAATGCAATGAATAAAACAAATAATTTAGATCAATTTAGCTTAGCAGCAATGCTTTATTAATCGCAAAGGGAAATTTAAAAAAATCTATTGAACACTGAAACCAAAGGCAATTTTGAGGACTTGTGTTATGTTGTCATCATATATATACATAATGGAGCAGGACCAGGAATGAGTGATAGACATTTAAAAATGGCCCACTGCAAGGGACAGTCAAATGAAACTAGCTATAATGAGTTATTCAATTAATAAATAAATGCATCAAGTTACTTAACTTTGTTTTCTCCCCTGTAAAATCACGTTGAACAGACTCTTAAATCTTCTTAAATCTAAAAATCTGTGAGATTAGCCAAATTTGACTATCAGTGAACAGGCTAACAACAGTTAGCAACATGAGGAAACATCATGGTGTTTAGCAGCATTTTAAACGTTCAGAGACTGCGCAAAACTGTGACAGACAAATTATTTAATGATAAACAAAATGTCAGAAGTTGTAACGATGTGTTTAGTACTGCAGACGTCACCATGGTTCTGCACCAAAAACTAATTTTTATTTCTCTTATTATGGGAAGAAACTTCATACAAATGCATATCAAAGTTCCAAAACTAAATGTCAAAAGACATTAATTCATCTGTTTTGATTTTTTTTGCTTGTTTTTTAATCAGGAGCATTACTAACATGTAACCAAATAAATATTGCATCCCACCCCTGTCAACGACCACCTGTGAAGCCACTTTTTGCTTTGTTAAAATTTATAGCAGACCTGTTTCACTCACAGACCTTTGTTTTAAGTTACAAAAACCTGAACCACGCATTGTTCCTGAGGACAAAGAACTTGTGTTTTGACCTAGCAAACCAGGATCTACATGAAGTTCCTGTTGATGATTTAACCTACTAAGAACTTAAAACTTTGAAAAATGAATAAAAAAAATGAGGAGTAAATACTACAACTACTGCTGTTGATCACTATATATATATATATATATATATATATATATATATATATATATATATATATATATATATATATATATATATATCCCTGCATGGGATGTACCACCGACAGATAGCTTAAGTGGCTGATATGACCAAATCCTACCAATGGCTATAGAGAGCTGGACTTAAGGACAGCACTGAAGCTCTGATCATGGCAGCACAGGAGCAGGCCTTGAGCACCAGAGCATGGGAGGCCCAGATCTACCATACCAGGCAAGATTCCAGGTGCAGACAATGCAAAGAGGCCCCAGAAACCATCCAGCATCTCACAGCAGGGTGTAAGATACTAGCAGGGAAGGAATACATGGAACGCCATAACCAAGTGGTTGGTATAATGTACAGAAACATCTGTTCAGAATACCAACTGGAGACCCCTAGGTCAAAATGGGAATGATAGAGCTAAGATCCTGGTAATGGCCAACTAACCGGACATTGTGATCAGAGGACCGCCGTTGTGATCGATGTGGCCATCCTGAGTGATGGAAACATCAGGAAATAAGAACAAAAGAAACTGGAGAAGTGCCGAGGACTCAGGGAAGATTTAGAAAGAGCCTGGAAGGTGGAAAAAAAAAACATCTGAGCACTCGGGGCGGTAACCCCCACTTTGGAAAAGTGGCTCCAACAGATACCTGGAGAAACATCAGACATCTCAGTCCAGAAGAGCGCAATCTTAGGAACAGCTAATAAAAATGTGCCCCTTATTGTACTGCAAGGTCGAAAAGGAGTCTGTTTGACTAATTTGACAAACTTCTTTGGACTGAAATGTAAGTTAAAGTTGCTCTTAGTTCCTTAAAATGATGCATTTGCTTCTGGAAAATGGGAAACTAAACTGATAAAAACTAATAGAAAACAGGCCCTGTTCAAATATAGATAATTTTATTTTAGGAAATCCAGTCATTATTTGGATACATTAGCTACGTGTATCTTACATTAGATGGACGTAGTTTCAGTTTCACTGAATCATTTCGTGGTTTAGACAGCAGAGTTGCTCTTTGTGTCAGGCAGCAACTTGTTTTAGTGTCATTAATCTTGGTTTAGTTTTCAAAAGATGATTTGTTTATAGCGAGCGCAAATCTGTGAGAACGTTTCCGTATATAAATGGCTGACACATTCTAAAACGTCAGTATGATTAATTAGAAAGCCAATTACAGAGTTTGGACCCTTTGTAAATGCTCTGTTCTTCTTTTTCTCTTCTTTTCTGTTTAGTACTTGTAATTTGAGGAAGTACTCTCAGGGGTTAGTAAGTAGGGGCGAGTGAGGGGAAGGAATATTTGCATACCGGTTTGCCCAAAGGGGAGGGTGACCGTCTATCACGCTTTGTTGTGCAACCAAACTGGTCAAGGAGCATGTGAGAGAGCACTATAGGCCTCTATAGGCTGTGCACTGCACACTTTACCCTGCCGCCTGCTCTGAAACACCTAATCGGGGATTTACATACCCCCCCCTCTGTCAATGTGAAACTTGACTTCGTTGTTTGAATTTGTTTCATGCATCTTAGATTAAAACAGAGGACCTCAACGACTCGCCTCATTCAGCCTCCTCAGTGAAGACATGTCATCTCACACAGAGCTCTCCAGTTCATGGGGGTCAACTGACTGGGGTAAGACCGAGTCCATGAAGTCATGCACCTTGTTGTCAGTAGGTTTCCACATGCTGCTGCAAACTGATTTATGCTAAAATGTCTAAAATGCTTTTTTCAAATTACTTTCATATGACGCGTTGCAAGCAAGTAGGATATTTTGACCCACAAAAATGGACATCTTATCTGGCTTGCCATGAAAACAAACCCTTTTTATTGCGCTTTTCTGCAAAGGATGCCATATTTTACTAAATGGACACCACTTAGTAATGAGCATGACTTGAAACCAGAAACTGGAGGCGTAAAGTCATTAGGAAAATCTCTAGGACATAAGTTTCCTCAGGGTGCATCTTTTTTTCCAGAGGAGTCGCCCTCTGGTGGTCATTAGATATATAGCAGTTTTAAGTGGCCTGATGATAAATCTCTATTTTATTCTGTAAAATAGAGTCTGCGCTTGTATTTTTTCAACAAATATTTATACCGTCACTGATGAATATGCATAAAAGGCCTTAGAGAAATTAATCTTTCTATTTAGACGTGTAATCTGACCTAAAATCACTAGTGCCACAGTTATTAGATCCCTGCCACTTATATTTGTGCAATCCCCCTTTTTTTCCAACCATGCACAGAGAGAGAAAGAGATCTTTGACCGTTCTTCTGCTGCAACGCTCTCTTCAGCTCACCCCACGGGTTTTCTACATTTAGTTCTAAGGAAAAATAGGCAGATTTTCTGTAGCCTGGACTATTTCAGAGTTGACCCATTTTCAGATTTGTAGCGGAGGCCACCATATTGTTGTTGGCATCCTTTCTAAATTTTCCGGGGCCGTTGGAAGAAGCTCAGGCCCCCAGCATTAGAGAACTTTCACCACGCTTATTAAAAGGAATGTGGTGCTTTCCCCACATATTATTCACCGTATCACTTGAAAACGTTTTTTGCCAAAACCTTGGTCTCCTCTGCCGAAAGTACATGGCTGTAGTTAGAGCTCCGGTGAGGGTTTAACAAACTCTACATCCTTACATTTTTATTTAGCATGATTAAAAACCATCTTTTGGCATGTAGATGGTGTCAAACTATTGTTTTTTATTAAACCTTCTTTTTACCATCCTCCCTACCCTTACAATCAGTGCTGAGAAGATAAACATGGCTCCTTCATCCAGCCTTGTTTGAGTTGTTTCAAACTTTCTAAGTATTGCTCTCGCTGTGGGTGAGTTTTGGACGGTTAGCTTTTTTTTTTCTTGTATTCACTTTCTGAACGATAAAGATCAACTCATATTGGCCTGACTTCAATGGCATGTTTGCTTGTATTTCCCATTTTGAAGAATGGCCAAAAGAAACGGGTCTGTGTATTATGTGTTTAAACGAAAATAAATGAAAGCCGTGGATCAGTAATCAGAAGTTGCTATAAACTGAAGTACATAGATTTAAAAAGTTATTCTGTTACATACCGTAAGTTTGCTAAAAGCAATAATTTTTCAATGCAAGTTTTTTTTCACCACAGTATATTTATTTATTTGTGTCGTGTAGTGTTACTGGCAATGCCAGAACATGCTAATATTTAAACGCAAACACGTTTTCACATGGGGGTAGGGTATATCATATCAAAATATAGATATTTGACTCTCGGTTTTGTCTTATTCTTTTGTGTATTGGTTTTAAATCACGTTTTTTTTTCTGTATTATGTATAAAGTGTATTTCTGCTATTAAATGATCATCCCACAAATCACAATATTTTTGCCGATCACTGGGACGTACTTGTAACTTCTAATGAAAAACAATTCTTACTACCCCTGGGTTGCTTTTCTTTAATAAACTCAACTCTACATGTTGTAATTCCAGGAGCTCACCTCCCTCCATCCAATGCAGCAGCTGGTTCTGATGCCGCCCTCTCACCTGTCGACTCCCTCCCCCTTCCTGCTCTCCCAGAGTCCCTCCAGCCACCAAGGTGGAGTCTCGCTGAGTTCACATAGGCCACGTAGTGAATGGATATGAGGAGAAATATGACATCTGTTATAATATAAACTTCTTTTTGACCCAGAGCAACAGCTTAAATGATTATTTACTATGCATGATGTAAAATGCATTGCCGACTGTTACTAATGCACGAGTTACATGTTGTTAAATTCATCTGCGTGAACGAGGAGATGAATGTGAAAGTGTGCATAGAAGTGTGGTTTCTGTCCTACTTCATGTCCATCCAAAGCAACCACTGATGAGCACCCTGCTGTTCTGCTCTGCAGCGCTCCTGCAGCCGAACCTGCTGTCCCTTCCCGGCCAGAATCCACCGGGTCTCCTTCAGCACCAGTCTGGGTTAGCTCTGACTCCACAGGTGAGCGTTCAGGTCAAAGGTTATAGATATCTGAAGATGTCTGAGATGCTACTGGTCACTTCTCAATCGTAGCGCTGCCAAACACTCAGAGACTGAAAGTTACATTTTTATTCTATTTTAAGAGATAATTAGATTAACGTAGCGACTGATTCAAGTCTCTAAAATCACTGTGGAGTATTTCACGCCTCATCAATATAAGATCACCTTCCCATCTCTTGGGAACTGTTGCCTTAGTTTTAGACTAGAATCTTGAAAGGGCCGCTGTCGCAATTTTTTGTTGTTTACCAACTAACATCGTTTACTCAGATAAGGCAAACTAGTTCAGGCTTTCAGTGTCATACACTTTTAACTCCGGATCCCTTTAGAAAGTGGCAACATTAATGGCTAACTCAAAGTTACCGCAGTTGTTGAGGCTCCAAGACAAACACCTTGTCTGTTTCAAAGGTCCTGTGGTGTGTTTGGATGGATGGATGGATGGATGG